>NC_056557.1:28050494-28099046 GCF_013358625.1 Macadamia integrifolia | reverse complement strand
AAAAAAAAAAAAAAAAAAAAAAAAAGGAAAGAAAAGAAAAGAAAAGAAAAGAAAAGAAAGGAAGGGTAAATCAATACACAAAATCCATGATCCAAAGTTTACAGGTTGATTTTATTGAAGTCTAACATGAAACATTTGATAACCAGAATCTCAAACTGGATACTAATTTGTGATCCAAAGAATCATGAAGTGGCATGATCTTATTTTCTACTGGATGGTTTTTAAGCTTGTTTGCTTCACTGTTTCATCTCATTTGACAAACATGCACTGCAATTTCATCAAATTTAGGAGCTCATCACAATGGACCAGCCTGAACTATATAGACCCACTGGTCTTGATTCCGAATGAGTGGAAATGATCAAGGTAGTCATGCATTAACGATCCAAATCTACTAGATAATTCAATATTCTGAATTGTCAGCTTATCGAGAAATATATGAAAATAGGTGTCTTTAGATAAAAATGATGAATTCTAGTAATAGACGTTATAGCTCTTCATTTCAAAATATAATTTAGTACTTTCTAATACAGAAATATTTTAGTAAATATCCACATTACAAGATAATATGCTTCCATCAATTACAATAGTACAGCCTAGTACAATTTCGTAGTATTTCTTACTATCATGAAAATGAAACATGATACACAGATAGGAGCTTCTTTTTTTCTTGTTTTAATAACTACACATAGAAACCTCAACACAGAATGAATAGTCTGTCAGGCAGAGTAGTAGCATTGTTCATTTGGGGTTCCAACATTGAATCATATTCTATTAAATTCGTAATCTACAACATGTCTTTGAGCCACTTCAAGGTCTGATTTTTTCCATGGGTTTTGGGATTTACCTTAGGTGATTTTCTTGTGGAGAACAATAGACTTCTTATGTTGTCAGAGCATCAGGAAGATTGGTTGGGGCTCCAAGGATCTTACCTCCCACATCAGGAAAGCTTTCATTGCCAGGCATTGGCCCAACCATCCCATTCTTGGTCACCTTGATTGGATATGACATCAAGTGTCCCTTCATTTCATTATTCTCCGTAGATACAAATGACTTCCAGTTACATCGTGCTAATTTATTAACATGCATAACACAATCAAGAGTCTGTGGTTCGCGAAAACATTCTTCTAGTGCACCAAGATGCTCAGCCCAGAGAGACATACGATAACCATATACCTGCAACATTGGTATTATTGCAAGAGATCAATCATGTAGAATATATTCATATAAGCTTCACACTGTTTCATCAGAAAACCAAAAAATGCTCACATCTGTTACTTAACAAGCACAAGATAGAAGGGTGAATGAACTTAATGCGAAGTACCACAGGTCCACAGCATGATTTCCATAAGGTAAGTTCAGCCCAGAGGCATTTTTTCACTTGGTAATATAATTCTTTTAAAGTTGGTTGAAGTCGGCTTTGGGTAATACAAAGGTAAAAAAATTCAACACGTTATGGGTCATATGGTTGAGATGGAACCTGAAACTTGACATGTGGCTTGGCTAATCCAATGTCTAGACTCTAGGCTACTTAACAGTTGGCTCAACTAGATCATCCCTAGATGTGGCTCAAAATTGTGACTGTGAAGCCAAGCTATATTCAAACATGGGGCATTTTGATTGCTCTCAAACTTGGTTCACATGTCTATCTTATCATATAAGTCATTTATTTTCCCTTCAATCTAAATATTCCATGTGCAAGAATAATTCTCTGAGAATTGTTTGAGAAAAGTCAACCCCTATTCAATAGTAAGGACCTTTGAAGAAACTCAAACCACATACATGGTGGACCACATGAAGAGATTGATGACCATTTTCACTCATTCTCACACTGAAACTAGTCCAAATGGATGATTGACACCCCTACATACAACTAATGAAATGTTACACAGAATAAAAGGAAAATTAACAAATGTTTTGGCGGCAGCATGTGCCTTGAAAAAAAAAAAGGCGAAAGAAGAAGGTCAACTCTAAATCAGCCTCATTTATTAAGCACTCTAAATTTGTTTACTAGTTGTTTAAAATTCAATGAGAGAATAAAAGTTCAAAACCTGGCCTCGCGGATGAGACTTCTTTCCTGCCCATGTATAACATGGTTGATAAGTGCCCATAGCAATTTCTGTGTCCCTTGAACCGTCCAAAGATCTTTGGTTAATGTTTGCAGATCCCATGATTACATATTCGTCATCAACTATCATCCCTTTGGCATGGACATAAATCATAAATCTGCGAAACTTTTGAGCTAATCCCTGTATAACCACAGATATTTTGGGGGGGGGGGGGATTACACTGTTAAGCTATTTTACAAAATCAAGCTCTTACATTGTTTCATATCAGATTGTGTATTTATAGAAAGAAATATTTCCTACATATGTAGGAAAATGCTTCTCCAATTCGTTACAGTCTCATTTCAAGGACAAGTAGACCTTGATCTGGATCAAGATTTGCCTGGATCTCCCAGCTAAATGAGGATTATCCAATCCTGTTAGTGGGAAAAAATCCAAAACCAATCCAGATCACAATCAGCTGGGAAAGATCAGAACCCAATCCATAAAACATTTTTGGCATCCATGGAACTAATCATACACATGAAAACAATATTCATAAAGAACACAAATATCTTCAGAAAAGTGCTTTGAGCATGATCTAGGAAGCATGTTAAGATCATGAAAATACTAGTGCGATAAATTTAGATTTTTTCCTCATGGGTGATACGAACCATTGTCATATTTTTTAAGAAATTTGATGTCCTAGTTGATCCCTTACATGGATAACAAGGCATCCATCGATGTTTTCATAAAACATCATCTTCAGTCTCCACATGAGGCAAAAAATAAAAAAGAGCACAGCCACATGATAAAAAGATTAAAGAACAGTATTGGTGCATGATAAATGCAAACAAACTGATGCAGATTAATCACGAAAATAGGATTATTTTATTAGGAATAAGCCTAAGGTTGGTTCCATACATGTTGGGCCTTTGATTCCATGTGGTTTGGAGTGGATTGGGCCACTTTTATGGGTCTAAAAGAGGGGCTCTAAGATTGAATACAGGACTACTAGTTAGTTTCCTTTTTAGTTGGGCTTTGATGGGGTTATTTAGTTTCTAATTTTCAGTCATAAGTTAGTTTCTAATTCCAGTTGTTTGATTTCCTAGTTTACTTTTCCAGATTTAGTAACTAGATGTTAGTATCTTTATTTCAGTTTTTTAGTAACTCTGAAGTTACTAAATTGTAATCACCCCACCCCATCATTATTATAAATAAAGAAGAGGGCTCCCATTAAGCCTTGAAAGATTTTCCGAATGAAAAAGCTATGTTGCTGTTGCTCTTCTGAGTTTGCTTTGTGTGTGATCACAGTGGTGGTCTTGTGTTTGATAAAGGCTGAAGGAATTGGTGTTTGATCCAATTGACTCTTTGCGGCATGAAGTCCAAGAGATCTCTTCAACTATTCTTTTTTTCTTTTCAAGTTAATTGCAAGGTTCTTCAAACCAGGTAAGGGATCTGAACTGCTTTTGATTTCTGGTTCTGGAAATTTCAAGTTTCTCTCCTACTGCCCCTATACTGTTCTGATGATCCAGCCATCCAATGGCTCTCTTTTTTTTATCGAGTGTTAAGATTATATAGAGGGGAATTCGACCTTAATTTGAGGTTCATCAGACCAAGGAATCAGTAGTTATGGGATTTCTCTCTATTCTGGCCGATCCTAATTTCTGCCCAGATTTGTGAATCGATCTGTTCTGGATGTGGCTGATTGGTTGCTGGTTTCATGCTTCATGGTTTAGTCTCAGATTTTGGTGATTTAAAGTTTCTGTTCTCTGGTTTCCTTCTAGTTGCAGAATTTCTGAAATGAAGAGATCGATAGGGCTGATCTTTATTGATTGATCTCAGGCTGATTTGTATTCTGTTCTAAACTTGGTGAATATGTGGTTGTTCTTTGGTTAAAAGTTCCTGCAGTTGAGACTTGGTTAGACCCCTATCCTAGTCTACATTACAAACTCAACTCAACTCAACTAAATCTTAAGCCAACTATTTGGTGTGGCTACACGAAAACAGTTCTGTCATTCTACTTTATTTAACATCCTATTAGTATAATCAATAACACCGAAGTATTTAAACAATTCCAAGCAAAGTAAAAGTCCAAAATATTAATATGCAAGGCTTGACATAAGAAGCCCTAATGTTGTTTGAGAAAATAGTGTCGGATCCATGTAAAAAGCACATGACTCGCTGTTTTTTATGATGTGGGGTCTATGCGTCAATTATGTATACCTCATATTGTTGAGATGAAAACCTTTAAATTTTATCAAGAGTGCTTTTCTCCATGTCAAGTCCTACAAAAGTACAAGATACTGCATTTGGCAAACCCCAAAATATAGTCTTCATTCTATTATTTATTTCTTCTCCCCTTTTTGACTTCCCCCTCTTATTTCAAAGATGAGAGTTGCGAAAAATCTATAATAATAACACTATGCAGATATGGATTACAAAATTCTTATCTTCAGACAATTGAGATTAAGCATTGACTGTTTAAGAAAAGTTTGATTAGAATGTGACTGTAACTTCTCCCACTCCCCCACCACCCCCCCACCCCCAAAAAATAATAAAATAAAATAAAATTGTACTGGTAATAGACAAACATTCCAGTCAGAAAAACACCTCACCATTGCACGATTTTCAGAAGACTGATTTGTTTGTGGAGGCCCTTCTGGTGGACCATCTTCGCGCTTACCTAGGCAATAGAAGTTCAAGTAATCCTGTGGATGGTATTGATTAGCTAGGCCTGCCTTTTCAAGTGCCTGCCCAACAATCCTGTACATCATTTCCATTGTTTGACCCTGTAGGAATTTGAGGAGTTTTAATACCAGTAGGTAATCATGTATTGACTTCACTGCATTTCAGAAAAGTACGGTAGTATACAGATCGTAGCACTTGACATAACAGAATCAAAAGAAAACATCGACCGGAAGTATAAGGAACTATATTCTCATGTTGACATCTACTGGATCAGAGCATAAAATACAGGTGCAAGACTCGCCTAGCTGCTTATGGTGGTAATCTGACATGGGATTACTTTGTTGCTGACACTGTGGTGAATGGCAACAAAGGTTATGAATGTCACACCCCACCCCGCATAGGATGCCAGTGATGTGACTAGGACGCTTACCACCATCTTACAAGACTGCCCTGATCTCTAAGCAGTACCTTACCCTAAAATACAACAACAACAACAACAAACTCAGCCTTTACTCAACTTAATGGAGTCGGCTACAAGGATCCCAAAAAAGAAAAAAAAGAAAAAAAAAAAAAAAAAAAAAAAAAAAAAAAAAAAAAAAAAAGAAAAGTAAAAAGAAAGGTGAGTTAGAAGAAAGTACCTTATCCTAACAATCCACAAAAAAAACTAAACTAAATCAGATGCAGCGAGATTAAAATATATATAGACATGTTTCTCGTACTGAGGAGGACTACAATGATACTTAAATAAGTTAGTACGTTTATCTTCAAAGTTAAATCATTAAGACTTATATATAATGTATCCCAAAATATAATATCCAAAAATATATAACATGATGACGAGCAACATTAATCCCTGCTCACGGGGCAATGTAGGCACAACTATCACAGGCACAGTCTACATTGTGCTCCTTGGTCTATGGTGTCCACCAGTCACCGCCATACTTGGCAATGGAGGAGGAAGTGTCATTGCTCATGGATACCACCATACCTGCGTCATCATCTAGAAAGCAACACATGTGGTGTGAGCTCCAACTAGCTTAGTGAGGGATGAGGTTCATGCGAGCAGACAAAAAATTTCCCCCTTCAACCTAGCTACACTGAAACCCAACCAGCATCTTCCCACCATCTCGATTCCTACCAACAACTCTCTCTCTCAACTCTCACTGTCCTATCTGCACAATTTTTCATTATACTGACCTCCTTCCAGTTCCGCAGCCCCCTCTCTCTCCCCTCACAAGCTCGGACCCTTAATAGGACCTACACCAGCCCGCGACCTACACCTACCTTGCTGCTGCAACCCCTCACCACCCTGATACGATCTGTGTTCAACTAAATATCGCTGCTGCAACCCCTCCCCCCACCCTGATACGAACTGTGCTCAACTAAATTGGTTGGTTTCGATCGGCTTTGAGCACCTTGGAACACCTGGGAGTGTGTAACCTCCACTGCCTACATTGGTTTAGGAGTAGTAAGGGATACTCCTCACATTTATCCCTGTTATTTCCTTAATATGTGTTCTCTATTTAGGTTGGTTCTGTTGGCATGTTCTTCTGATTGTACATTGCTTAGTTATATGTTTAGTTTTATTAGATATTTGTTTATTGCTGACTTTGAGTATTGACCCCAATCACTCTTATCAGTGTATGTCCTGGTATTTTTTAAATGGTTTATCACTATTTAGGTATCTGACTTTTGGTGACCCTAATTGAATTTAACTGCGCAATTTCTTTATACTACCAGTGAGCCTCTGAATTACTGCTTGCAGGGTTCTTCTTTCAATACTGTCCAGACATAGGATTATAGTAGACTCTAATTGATTGCATCATTGTTTTCCTTTGTTTCTACTTCAAAACTTTGTTTAGCTATTCTTTACCAGAAAAATAACGAAAAAACAAAAATTGTTTACTGCTAACTCTAACGGAGTTTAAGATTGTAATTCTTTTGATACATCTCGGATATACTTCAGGTTTGTGATATGTACTTCGCTCTTTTATTGTTGAGACCTTTTATTCTTTTGTATTAGGAGACATCTTCCTTTTATTTCTTTGGTGCGTCAGGTAGGCAGCCGACACAATATTATATCCAGCCAATCCACCATTTGCATGGATCCCCGTATTTTTTTATCACATTTTTACCCCTTTCTGTGTCTTATATCTGTTTTTCATGTCATCAGGGCATCCCATGCAAACGACACATGGTATCGATCTACTTTGCAACAGGTTCAAGAGTGTTAAGAATGTTAATAATAAAAGGAGGATTCGATGTGCTTCCTAGAACATTGGTTCTCTGACGGGCAAGAGTTTGGAACTGATAGATGTCATAAGGAGGAGAAGGATTAACATTGCATGTATCCAAGAGACTAGATGGAAAGGGATGAAAGCTAAGATGTTGGACGACTTTAAACTTTAGTATTTGGGAGACCAAAGTGGAAGAGGCGGAGTTGGCATCGTGGTGGATAGAGACTTGAAGAACGACGTGGTAGATGTTAAAAGAGTGGGGGATAGGATCATATCCTTAAAGCTAGTGTTGGATAAAGAAGTGGTCAACATTATTAGCACTTATGCTCCACAAACAAGAATGGATGAGAGCTGCAAGCTACAATTTTGGGAACACATGGATGAATTGATGCATAGTTTTAGACCAGATGATAAGATTATTATGAGAGGCAACTTAAACGAACACATTGGGAAGGATAGGAGAGATTAAGTAGAGGTGCACGGAGGTTATGGAGTTCAGGAGAGGAATGAGGGAACCTCAGTTCTGGACTTCGCAACCGCCTATGATCTATCCATCGCTAACACCCTTTTCACTAAAAGGGAAGAACACTTGATTACTTACAAAAGTGGACAGCATTCCAGTCAAATAGACTTCTTCCTCACTAGAAGGCCTGACAGATGGACGTGTAAGGATTATAAGGTCATACCTGGGAAGAGTTTAACCTCTCAACATAAATTGTTGATCCTAGACATGTGCTTCCATTTACTGAAGAAGAAAACAAGGAACCAAGTGTGTCCTAAAGTTAGGTGGTGCTCTTTAAAGATAATGTAGTGAAGCATGGAAAGTGGGATTGTGAAGGGGACGCCCACACGATGGGGAATGAAATGACAGATTGCAATAAGAAAATTGCTAAGGAGGTTTTAGGGGTGGCTAGGGGTACTAAGTTGGCCCCTAGAGAGACTTGGTGGTGGGATGTTAAGGTCTAGGCTGCCATCAAGAATAAGAAAGATAATTTTAAAATTTGACAAAGGACTGGGGAAGTTGAAGATAAAGAGAGATATAAGGCCGCCAGAAACAAAGCAAGAAAGATTGTAGGGAAAGCAAGGGTAAGAAAATATAATGATTTCTACAACAATTTAAATACCAAGGAAGGAGAAATGGCTATCTATAAGATAGCTAAAATTCGAGAAGGGAAGAGCAGGGATCTTGACCAGGTTCGATGTATTAAGAATGAGGATGGCAAAGTGCTTGTGAAGGATGAAGACATAAAAAGGAGAATGGATGAGTATTTTTGTAACTTGCTTAATGGAGACAACAATAATAGGAGTGGTTTGAGTAGCTTGCTCCACAACAGGAATCATAGGTATGTACGCAAGATAGAAGTGACCGAGGTTAAAGAATCCCTAAGGAAGATGAAAGTAGGGAAGACACCAGGTTTGGATGAGGTCCCTATTGAAGTGTGGAAGAGTTTGGGAGCACATAGAGTTGTTTGGTTAACCAAGCTGTTTAACAAAATTATGAACTCGAAAAAGATGCCTGATGAGTGGAGGAGAAGCATTATTATCCCAATTTACAAAAATAAAGGCGATATCCAGAGCTACAACAACTACTGAGGCATAAAACTTATGAATCATATGATGAAACTATGGGAGAAGGTAATAGAAGTTCCCTTAAGAAGAGAAAATAATATCTTAGGGAACCAATTCGGTTTCATGCTTAGGGAGATCCACCACAGAAGCGATCTACCTTCTTAGGAGGCTTATAGAAAAAGCCAAAACTTACAAGAGGGATCTCCATATGGTCTTCATCGACCTTGAAAAGGCCTATGACAGGGTTCCCAGAGATTTAATATGGCAAGTCTTAGAGAAGAAAGAAGCGTCAAGTAAATACGTGGATATAATTAAAGACATATATGGAGATGTGACTATTGTGAGATCTGTGGGAGGCCAAGGTGTTGAGTTTCCAATTAATATCGGGTTATATCAAGGATCCGCTTTGAGCCCCTACCTATTTACACTTGTCATGGATGATTTAACTAGGAATATTCAAGGAGAGGTCCCGTGGTGTATGTTTTTGCAGATGATATTGTTCTGGTCGGTGAAACAATGCTAGAGATTAATGATAAGTTGGAACTATGGAGATATACTTTGGAATCGAGAGGTGTCAAGATAAGTAGAACGAAGATGGAATATATGAGATGTAACTTCAATCGATCGAGGATTGATAACGAGGAAGTGAAAATTGAGGGGAGAGAGATCCCGCAAAGTGATTGTTTCAGATATCTGGGCTCTACGTTAAACAAAGGTGAGATTGATGATGATGTTTCCCACAGAATTAAAGTAGGATGGATGAAATGGAGAGGGGTGTCTGGAGTGTTATGTGATCGACGCATTCCTCTAAAGCTCAAGAAGAGTAACATAGATAAGTTGAGTGTGGCCGAGATGAGGATGTTGAGATGGATGTGCGGCAAAACCCTGAGAGATAGAATAAGAAATGACCAGGTTATAACGGATTTGGGAGTTGCCCCAATTCAGGATAAGCTTAGAGAATATCGATTACGATGATTTGGTCATGTCCAAAGGAGGCCCTTGTATGCCCCAGTATAGAGGAGTGACCAGATGCAAATGTAAGGAGCTAAAAGCGCTAGGGGCAGGCCAAAAATGACCATTGATGAGTTAGTTAGAAGAGACATGCAAAAGTTAAGTCTTCACCCGAGTATGGCATCTAACAGGGCTGCCTGAAGGGTTAGGATCCAAGTTTCCAATTGTTCATGAGTGGGATGCCCCAAAGTTTTTTTTTTTTTTTTTTTTTTTAAATCCTACGGATCCATGTAGCCGACGCCATTTGGTTGGGATAAGGCTAAGCTTTGTTGTTGTTGTTGAAGAATTAGACGAGGCAGTCTTAGAGAAACACACAACAATAGTGGATGTTGACTCTAGTGATGATGATGGTGGTTACATGCCGAAAGAAGGTATATCATAGGTAGAGTTGAGAGTCTTAAGACAATTGCAGCAGGTTAAGGCACAGAGTCAGGTCGGACACCAAATAAATAGGATTAGGTAGGTAGAGATGGTAAAAGGAGCAGGTGGCTCTGACTCTAGAGCAGTTGTATCAGATGCACGTCCAGCTAGGGAGAGGAGGAAGATGTAGAGGCAGGGGGATTTGCCTTTCAGGAGAATTCAGACTGTGAGGGCATCCCCACCCCCAAGACAACATGATGATCACATGGAGGTCCTTCAGTAAGATCCTCTAATATACTGGCAACATGATAGCAGACAAAGAATGTAAAGCAAGTATGGGCTATAAGAAAATCTCAACTTGGCGAGGCTGTAACACCCCAAATCTCACCTCTTTACACTGTGAACAGCCAAGAGTAGCAGGCTGGAGAGGCCAATACTAGCTTGGCTGGCAGCTGTGGTATGCTAGGAAGGAAAGAGTGACCCAACTTGTATCTGTGCCTTCTGTCAACAGTGTTGGAA
Organism: Macadamia integrifolia; assembly: GCF_013358625.1. Classification (NCBI taxonomy): domain Eukaryota; kingdom Viridiplantae; phylum Streptophyta; class Magnoliopsida; order Proteales; family Proteaceae; genus Macadamia; species Macadamia integrifolia. Next base: position 28,088,617 of record NC_056557.1, on the reverse strand, counting down.
AGAACAACAAGAAAAGTGGGCCAACAGGTATTTATTAACCTTTCATAAGGGTTAGTAATAAAAAGGGGCTAAATAGATTCAAAAAGAACTAATCTGGTTCAACAGATAGGAGAAATCTGAAAATGATAGGCTGGCCCGTTGACTGGACCGAATACGAGAATTGACTAGAATGGGTTCTGATTTTGGAATTTGAACAAGTGGACCCATTTCTAAGGGTCTGAAATGATTAACTAAGATAAATAATAAAATAGGTAAATAAAAATTATAATTTAAGATGGGTACCATATATACTTATATACCCATATATATAATATTATTTTATATATTAAGGAAGTGGGATATAACATAATAATTTAAATAAGGGAATTAGAAGTTATAATTTAATATGGGTATGGAATGTGTAATCTAAAATTGAAATTAGTATAAGTAATATGGAGTTACATATCCATATGTTATAATATATTGCATAATAATATAGGTAGTGAGCCACTAAGTATGTAGTAAATGAGATAGTGGGCCACTAAGACTTAGTGGGGTTACAAATGGCCACCACCACCCCATTTCTCTCTCTCATTTTCTCATTCGGACAGCAAGAAGAAGGAAGAAAGAAGAAGAAGAAGAAGAAGAGAAGAGAAAAGAAGAAGAAAAGGGAAGAGAAGGAGATCAGGAGAGATAGATCTTCTAAGGCTGTTGTTGGAAAATTCAGCAAAAAGGTAAGAGATTCTCACCCAATTGAACCTGTAAGAATAAGGAATTCCAGAAAATGGAAAAAGGGAATGAACCGATTTTATAGTAAGGAAGGAATTCTGGAATTTCAGCAACAATTTCACTCTATGAAGTTTACTTTCTTAGTTCTGGGTGGATTCAATTAAAAAGGTAGTTAAATTTTTTGCAAATTGAAGTACACACCATGTCCGATTGGGACTGAAGGTGGGGATTTTCACTGGATCCACTAAAAATGGAAGAATTACTTATGAAGGAGGAGAAATCCCATGGAAATTTCTCTGTTCTAAGGTATATAATCTCCATGCATGATGAATTGAGGTCTAATTCTTTACATGCAAAGTAAGATTAAAAGAGAAATTCATGCATGCAAACTTAGATTAGGGATTGATCATAATAATTTTACCTTATTTTATACTTATGGATGAAATAATGTGGATATGAGTTTGACCTTTGAAAACCCTTTGCTGAAATGGGTAGCTACAATTAATTAAATTAAAAATAAATGATTGGTGGGCTAAGAAGTGATGAAATTGAGGTTTGATCATTAAATTGAAAGCTAGAAACTATTATTTACCTTCTTATTTCATGAGTTTGAATGGGAATTTATTTTAATTGGGAAGGAATTTGAAAATCTAAAATGGAAAACTGTTGCATGGGAAGGGATTCTTAAAATCTGAGATGGATCCTATGAATTAAGGCTGAATAGGAATAAAGACTGATATCCCATCTCTGATTAAGTAATTCATATGTATAATTGAGTCAATTTTTGGAGAAAATTTTCAGTTGATGTCAAATCCTTAATGCAGCCCAAGAATTAGATAATGGGAATTTTGCAATGGTTAAAAGAAGACCCAAATTGAGTCTTTACAATTGTACTAAGTAATTCAGACTTTAAGAGGGAAATGAGAATCCAATTTACTGAAGTAAAGTACAGCAGGAATAGGGAAGAATGATTTTAATTTGGTTTTAATACCATGTATGTATACATTTCTGATTTTAGGAATATCAAATAACTGTGAGGGAGCCTATTCAGCACCAGGGAGAGAGATAGCTGTGTCAGATTGTCAACGTGAGTGGGTGCCCCTCTATCTTATTTCTTTTGGTGTGTTTATTATTGTTGATCATGCATTACTTGTTGTGTTTGTGCAATTGCATTTATTTTCATCATTTGCATCTACATTCATGTTTGTGGTATGATGAAATTAATGGTAATGGAAATGTGGAAGGAAAGGCAAGTGAAATGGGTCACGTGCAGGTGCCCATGTTTGCATGTGTGATTGCAATACAACAACTGCCTAGCGCAGTTGGTGAGTTGTGGTGTGCAAAAAGTCCATGCTCACCAAGAGGTCTTGAGTTCGAGCCTCCTGGCTGTTATCTACATCCCCTCCCTACCTATCAAAAAAAAAAAAAAAAAAAAAAAAACCAAACAAAGAAACAGTGGGAGAAGGTCCCATCAGACTGCACAATATGAAAAGGAATAGTGGATCTATTACCATGATATAGATAAGAAGAATGACAATTTTAAGCAAAAATACATGGTTCACATTGAAATACATGGGAGGAAGAAAAATAAGAAAACAAATGTGGCAATTGTTTTTTCATACCAACAAAAGATGGGTGGCCTAAGCGTTGATGCCAAAGCATCACAAAATCCACAGTACTGCTTTCACACCGACCACACACATAGAAATGACTGTAGGCAAGGTAGGTCTACGGGGTTCAAGAACGTAATGCATCATTTAGAATGTTGGGTTAGGTATCACAACCCCAAGTGCTACACCTGTTACACCCCGTGCTTGACCTGGTCTAATTTGAACTATTATGATAGGTTTCGGACCGGAGGTAGGAAGTACCACTGGATTTTGGCTCGCAGCTGCCCATTGCCGAAGGGGGAGAGATGACCCCACATGTTCGTGCATTGCTTGCCAGTCACTGGAGGGGATTCATACCTTCCAATCCCAGACAGTAAGTGACTCGACCATATAACAAAATTGTCGGAAGACCATTAACACAGCCTAGGGCAACTACCAGTGAGAGACCAATTGGTGGACAACAAGCAGTCAAGGCAGGTTGCTGTCATGACCACCGGAAATATGCCACCGGAAACAACCTAGGCCTGTTTCCGCTGGCTATTTCCGCTGACCAATCAGGCTTCTGGTTGGGTTCCGATGCCCGTGGGTCCCACCACCAGCATTGTGGACATCCCCTGATGATTCTAAATCCTTCCCCACACCTTCCTCATGACATGAGCACCTTATGGACCAAAGTTGTCGGGTCCACATGCCCCGGAAGTTGGATTAACCCATTCGGACCGGACTAGGACCAAACCAAACAGGCCTTAAGGCCTGTTTTACCATATAAGTGGAAATGAGGATTCATTCCTCATTTCCCACTTGTACACAAACATGGGAGAGGAGAAGGAGGAGAGAAAGGAAGAAGAAGAAGAAGAAGAAGAAGAAGAAGAAGAAGAAGAGGGAGGAGGGAAGCTTACCTTGCTTCCAGATGCCCACCTAGTTGCTGGAATCCTTGCCGGAGGTAAGTGCAACCTCTCCTACCACTCTCTCTTCATTTTGAACTAGGTCAAGTTAGGTATAGGTAGAACCTTGACCCATACACCTTCTAGAGCTTGGGGATTGTGTATTTCATCTCCCCGGTGCCATTGCCGAGCTCAAACAGAGTTCGGTGAGCTCCGACAACAAGATTGGCCAAATAACCACCTAGGATTTTGATCGTTCGATCGACGTATCTCCCAAACGGCTTAGTGGAATCGGGATTTTAATAGCTTATAATGATGCTAGGAACATCCCCCACAAACTCCACAGAACAAATCCCGACGATCGGGCTTGAGCCTAAAAGCCCCAAATCTCACGGCAGTTCTGTACTGCCAGCGAAAACAAGCCACCGGAAACACTGGGTCTGTTTCCGATGACTGTTTCCTGTGAACATGAGAAGTCTTAGGACCTCTCTGTTATGTCCACCGGAAACACCACTGATATTTTTGGTGGACAATGACTGTTTCTGGTGACAGTATTGTCACTATAGGACTTTGCCTTTACCCTTTGGGAGTGACCCATGTGGGCCCTTCCCGATATTCCCGACACGTATTGACGTTCGGTTACCCTTGTGTCTAAGACAGTGAAGCGCACATACCTCGAGGCCAGAATTGAATTGAACGACCAGTGGCTATACTTGAACCCTAATCTGCACAAGCCTAATTAAGGTGAGGGATGGTTCCTTTTATTTTGAGAATTTTTAATTATTTTAGAATTGCTCACATGTATAGATTTTTACATGATTATTATATTGCTCAAATGATGATGGTGTTCTATCATATGTTACATTTTTACGGAAATGATATAAAATGTTTATGGATATGTATAACAGGATCCGGTGTGGCTGAGGTGGTACCGGTACCATGATTTCCGTATGTTTGTTACATTCATACATTGATTATGTGCATTAGAGTTAGTTGAAGTCGCAGATTACACTTTGTAGCCGATGTGTTACCGGTACCATGTACCCTGGGACTGCATTTAGATACGCTTCATGACCGATGGACGTACCGGTGTTGCATAGTCCATACTCAACTGTTATTATACACGCTAGATTAGATAAACGATCGCAGGTTACACTTTGTGGCCCAGGTGTTGCCGGTATCGTGTACCCCGGGACTGTACTTGGAGACGGATTACACTTTATGACCGATGTGTCCCTGGTATCGTGTAATCATACTAACTGTATCATTATAAAGGCATATAGAATATTTGTGGTTACTAACTGTATCATTATAAAGGCATATAGAATATTTGTGGTTAAGTATCATTCCTGTAGACACCGAATTTTATCACCCCCCGACAATGATGACAATATGAAGAATTATATGTTGGATATTTTAGACTTGGAGAATTTTCAAACTTAGAAAATGACCATTTTTTTTCCTATAAACTTTCAAGAGAAAATGTTTTCAAATATTAGAATTTGATGTTGTGGATTATTGTTGTTTGTCCCCTCAAGTCGGACATTACACTTTGATGCGAGAACTATGCGAATCGACGCTCGATTCTCTCTTTCATTATATGATCTGGGTCCCTACTTTATGCATATTTTCGTAAAGGTTCCCGGTCGAGACTACAATCGTGTCTCACATCATTGGATAGTGCTCGGACTGAGCTTTCTACCGACATATTACACGTCGAATTCCGACAAACGGTTTGAAAGATATAACCCCCGAAGGTTGACTCCAAAGTTCGATATCAGATTCTATTCCGAGCAACCAGGGAGTGCCACGTGGCGCTCAAACCCCTTTATCTAAAAGCAAGCTTTTTGGACAATTCTCCCTAGTTTTTTAGTCCCATATCGGAAATAAAAGAGAATTGTCTCAAGTCCCAAGGCTATAAGTATAGCCCTTCCTCTCTTCCAAAGGAAAAGAAAATTTGGGAGAAGGAATATGACCCCATGAAGGTTTTTGCTAATTCTCTCTCTCTAAATAAAGAATCTCTCCAAGTATAAAATTTTGAATGTGTAATCCTTCCTTGAGCCGGGAGACCTAGTCCGGTTCGGTTCGATTTTGGCTTGAAGCACAAGGAATATCTCCCCTTGTTTCTGGATTAAAGCCGGGTTTAAGGTATTTTTCTTCTCCTAATTGCAATTTAGAACTAGGTTATCTAATTTAATAGATTAGTTTCTAACTTATTAATAATTGATTTATTTAACACAGCTAATGTAAAATTATTTGCGGTTCATGTTGGAACCCCTTGTAGTCATTTTTTATCCGTCTCAATCTACCATCCACCAACGGAAGGATTGGATTTATCATTAACATTAAAGGTGCTAGTGTTTATAACTACACCAGTTGTTGATTCTTACAACTGCACCGTATGATTGGTACCGTGGCTATATGCTAACACCACCAGTCCGATGTGGTATAGGTCTCAACCTGGTAAAGGCTTCAAACATGCTATCTCGATGTTAATGGTGGACCCAAATTCGTCCACCACGGTTTCTGGTGATTGACTCAGTGTAGAGTCGCCTACATAAGTGTTCTTACAGGAACCACCTTTGCTTGATCCATCACTTGAGAGTCTCTTCAACTTAGGCACACTTCTTTAAGTATGCCGCTAAGTTTATACCACTCTCATTTGAGCTAACTCTTGTTTGGTCTGGTCATCCTTGTTTGCGTATGTTTGGCTAGTCTTGTGTTCAAGTAGGAGAGTGTTGTGTATTGCCATCTCACCGTCTATATTTGTCCTTTTCCTGTACCAGTCAATGCCGCCAACATCTTACCCCAATCAGCCTTTCTCGTTCATCCCACTTACTTGGGATTGTCTTAGCAACCTCTCGGGACCATCATTCAGTGGTTCTCGATGGCAGGCATTCCTCCACAACCACCTTTGGATAACATGGATGGTCGAATGGCCAGGCTAGAGGAAATGATGGCCAACCTCACGGAGGTGGTACGCACACATATGGTCGCACCAAGGGAGGAGGTTCCGGATCAACGAAGTCGCCCTCAAACTCCTAGGTTTGTTCCCCAACCTCCCTACCCGGCCGAGGATGAGTATGACTTCTATGCCAACGCTCCTGCCGTTAGGGCAGTTGAGGATCAAGAGAAAAAGGAATTGAAGGATCAGGTCAACCGTTTGGAGCACATTATAAGGAATATGAAAGGGGCAGAAGACCAAATTTTTTATACTGAGGGGCTATGCTTTTTTCCCCAAGCAATCTTGCCAGAAAGGTTCAAGTGGACATGTGACAAGTTCGATGGAACTGGGGATCCCTGTACCCACTTGAAGTCTTTCATTGGATAGTTGAGGATAAAGTGGTTCACAGATGAAATGTTGGGTCAAGCTTTTCAATTCTCTCTAACCGGTGCGGCTCACCATTGGTTTATGTCTTTAGACAAGGCATCCTCTCGCACTTGGGAGGACATTATGAGAGCTTTCACCAAACAGTATAGCTACAATACTGAAGTGGACTTAACAAGAAGAGAATTGGAAACGACAAGGCAAATGCCGAATGAAGGGTTCACCGAGTATTTGAGGCGTTTCCGTGACAAAGCATCCATGATGAGGGATCAACCAAGTGAGCGAGATCAGATTGCCATGATCATGAGGTCGGTGTGTGGTCCCTACAAGGATGTGTTGTTTGGCCAGGCAATATTGACATTTGATGGACTCAGAATGGCAGCCCAGCAGGTCGAAGATGCCCTCGCCCAAGAAGAGCTCCCCAAGTACAACAAACTTGCTAAGGAGGCTAGTAGCAACAGAAAACCTCCTGCCCAACAGAGGAATTTGGGGTCTAATGCCACGATGGCGATTGTTCCCACAACGCCGGCCTTGCCTACTCCAGCAACGCCATTTGTGATTGAGCAAGATGCAACCCCCGCTCCCCGTCATCCTCGAAGGCAGTTCACTGACTTGGGGACTTCTTTGAGTTCAGTTTTGAATCGTTTGCTTCAGGCCGGTCTTATAGTCAAGCCAGAGCCTAGACCCTTACCTGAGCGGAAACCTGATTGGTTCAATCTAAACCTGTTTTGTGACTACCATTCTCAGCAAGGTCATGCAACAGATAGATGTTACAAGTTGCAGGAGGCAATCCAAGATCTGCTTGATGCAAAGAAGTTCGAAATCTGGGTCAAACGACCCAATGTTGCCACAAATCCCCTTCCTCAGCATGGAATAGTTAACGCCTTGCAGGAAGATTTAGGAAATTTTGACCTGACTTCCCTTATCATTTTTCTATTAGTGAAGAGTAGCCAAGCAGAGGAGACCAACGTTGGAGATCTTAACAGATTTACTTTCCCCCTTCTGGATGATGTTGTCACTTCTAGTTTAAAAGAGCCTGTAGAGTCAGAGTTGAAGGAAGATGGATCTAAGACCGTCAATATGACTCCCTATTTCAAAACTCTGAATGGTTATTTCATCAAAGAAGGGCAGGATTTCTTCTATTGTGGATTCCCAGAACCATGGTTAGATGTGTTTTCAGGGGAGAGGCTACCAAGCTTTGAGATCTTCTTTGATTGCGCGATTGATTGGGCAGAGTTAGAACATTACTCACTAAAGCAGTTTGAACAGGTCCAACAGGGACACACAGAGGAAGACCTAGATGTTAGCGGTCTCTTCGATGAGGAGATTATGATGATTGGTGGGACTAGTGAATCTGAGACACCTTCACCCCACTTGTTGATTCATCGTGCTGAGGGTGTCATTCCTAACTGGAGCTGTTTGGATGAGTTTGTTTACCCTGAGGAGCTGAAATTTGTACCTGAAGAGTCGGCCATGTCTGGGCCTAAGTCCTTTAAGTTTATAGGCAGTCCACTAGTTGTTTCTCCTTCTGTTTCTCTCCATGTCGGAGAAGGTATTTCCATTTATGCAGTGTCGGTTCCGGTCGGAGCTAAGTCTGATGTAATTGTCCCAGTTATTAATGAAATGAATTCTTCCGAGTATATTGCTTCTTCCTCTTCCCTATCCCCTCCATCTCCTGATGATGAATGTTGCGATGACCCATCGCCTGCATTTCTCAAATCATTAAAAGCTTTAAAGGAAAAGAAGGCCAAACCTGTCTGTGAGGATTTCAGGCTGATAAATTTGGGGTTAGAACATGATCCCCGGGAGGTTAGACTTGGCATGTCCCTTGATGAGCAAGAGACAACCCAATTAATCGAGCTCTTAAAAGAATTTAAGAAGGTGTTTACTTGGTCATACGCCGATATGCCCGGTATTGATGCCATCATAGTTCAACATGATCTCCCTCTTTTCTCTGATGCACAGCCGTTCCAACAAAAGATTCGGCGCATGAGTCCGGATTGGGCTTTGATGGTAGAAGAGGAGATTGCCAAGCAACTTAGTGTAGGGCATAGTTTTTAAGGCGGTAAGGCGACGAAGGCATTTGAGGATCTTTCAGAGCCCTTAGCGATAAGGCGGGCATAAAGCGTCTCCTTATCGACTAAAGCATTCCTGTGTAATTTTTTTATAAAACCAATCTATTTGGCTCAAATCCTAGTTGAATCCTATTACTCATATGTTAAATAAATATTAAAGGTTCATATTCATACCAATGTAAGATATTCATCAAGAACACAAATCAATAAAGTGAATAAACTAAGTTCATCTTCATTAATCATTAATCATCATAACATATTAACATCTAATATAAATACATAATTATGAAACAAAATTATAAATATAAAGAAAAGAAGACATAAAATATACAAATATTTATTATACTTACCTCTACGATGCCAAAATGAGTGCCTAAGTCCTAAGGTCATCCACTATATTTCTACTCCCGTCAAAGAAGAATGAAGCTCACCACTGCCGAAGCAAAATGGTGGCCTGGATTAATGGTTCTTCCTTGTTCCTTGATTCCTTCTCAAAGCCCTTTCTTAAAACCCTTGACAAAATCCAAACCCTGTTTGTGAATCGTGTTTTTGTTTTGTTTGTTTTGATTATTTTTGATGGAGTAAAGCTGATCCCATACATCTCAAGTGTTAACAAAACCATACACCTACCAATAAAAAATATATATTTGGAATCTTCATCAAGTAATTTTAAAATGTATTTAAAAAAAAAAAAAAAACCCATGAGGCGCCACTTCAAATAAGGCGGAGCACTGCCTTACCATCTCTAGACCGCATCAACGACTTAAAAGCTATGGTGTTGGGTTCATTGAGGTGACGAGGTATACTAAATGGTTGGCAAATGTTGTAGTTGTACAAAAGAAGGATGGTCGGATCAGGGTATGTGTGGATTATAGGGACATTAATAGGGCGAGCCCCAAAGATAATTTTCCCTTACCCACATCGATCTTTTAGTGGATAATACTGCGAGGCATGCGCTTCTATCATTCATGGATGGATTTTCTAGTTACAATCAGATCCAAATGAATCCCAAAGATAAAGACAAGACTTCTTTCACTCCGGATTGGGGCACTTATAGATACAGGGTGATGCCTTTTGGTTTGAAGAATGCCGGTGCTACCTACCAAAGGGCCGCCACCACTATCTTGCATGATTTGATACACAAAGAAGTGGAGGTGTATGTAGATGACATGATTGTCAAGTCGATTAATCGAGAAGGGCACTTTAAGGCTTTGAGGGTTTTCTTTGAGAGGATCAAGGAGTTCAAACTGAGACTGAACCCACAAAAATGTGTATTTAGGGTGATAGGTGGTATGCTTTTGGGGTTCATGGTAAGTGAGAGAGGCATTGAGATTGACCCATCCAAAATCAAAGCGATAACAGACATGTCACCTCATCAAACGGAGAAGGAAATTCGAGGGTTTTTAGGAAGGATCCAATACATTAGTCGGTTCATTTCTCAACTGACAACCATATGTGAACCGATCTTCAAATTACTGAAAAAGGATCAACTTAAGAGGTGGAATCCTCAATGCCAATTGGCTTTTGATCGCATCAAAAGCTACCTGGTAAACCCACCAATCCTCATTCCCCCTACTCCAGGAAGGCCATTGTTGTTGTATCTCTCTGTATTAGAAACTTCCATGGGATCGATGGTGGCTCAGCATGCCTCAGCATGGTCCAGATGGGCATACAAAGCAAGCAATTTATTACCTTAGTAAGAAGTTCACAGATTATGAGACAAGGTACACAACCCTGTAGAAGACTTGTGCAACTTTGGTTTGGGCAACAAGGAGGTTAGACATTACATGTTGACCTATTCAATCTTTTTGGCATCCAGAATGGATCCCATCAAATATCTTTTTGAGAAACCCGCGTTGATGGGCAGATTAGCACGTTGGTTATTGCTCTTAGCGGAGTTCGACATTGTGTATGTCACCCAGAATTCCATCAAGGATAGTGTCATCGCTGAACACCTATCCACACATCCAGCTGTTGATACAAGGCCTTTGAATGACGTATTTCCAGATGAAGATGTAGTTTCTGTTGAGGTTGAAGATGAGGTTGGCATTTGGCAAATGTTCTTTGATGGAGCCGCCAATCACAAAGGATGCGGAGCCAGAGTTCTACTTATAACTCCTGAAGGGTTGAACATGCCCATGGCATATAGGTTGGACTTTGAGTGCACCAGCAACATGGCCGAGTATGAAGCTTGCCTCATGGGATTGAAAGCAGCAATCTCTATTGGGGTCAAAAGATTGGAAGTATATGGAGATTCGTCGATTGTCATATGCCAAGTCCAAGGTAAGTGGAAAACAAAAGAGGAAAAGTTAAAACCATACCAAGGGTGTGTAGAGTCTCTAATGAAGCAGTTCACAGAAATTAGTTTTGACTATTTCCAGAGGGACAATAACGGGTTTGCCGATTCTTTGGCTACTCTAGCATCGATGGTTGATTTTGGTCCGGGTGAGCAAATACAACCATTCATTATAGATCGGAGAGATCATCCTTCACATCAAGGCTTCGTCAATGCCCTGACAGTAGATGGTAGGCCTTGGTTTGCCCATATTGTGGATTTTATCAGAGAGGGGAAGTACCCTGCAGATGCTACCCAAGGAGATAAAAGGTTCCTGAGGCGTTATGCCACCCAATTCATATTACACGAAGATATTTTATACAAGCGATCTTTTGATGGTGTACAACTGGTGTGCGTGGATGAAGATCAAGCACAGACAATCTTGGAGCAAGTACATCAGGGAATCTGTGGCCCTCAAATGAATGCCCATATGTTGGCTAAGAAAATTCTCCGCTTAGGGAATTTTTGGAATACACTAGAAGCCGATTGCACAGAATTTGTGAAGAAGTGCCATAAATGTCAGATTTTTGCCAACCTCATCCATGTGCCCCCAACAGAATTGCACACGCTGAGTTCTCCGTGGCCTTTTTCCACTTGGGGTATCGATGTGATCGGGAAAATTGACCCCAAAGCTTGGAACAGGCACGAGTTTGTGCTGGTAGCTATTGATTACTTTACCAAATGGGTAGAGGCTCAGTCATACACAAAACTCACAACGGCAAAGGTAGCCAAATTTTTGCAAGAATATATCATTTGCCGACATGGGATGCCCCATGAGATGATTTCTGACCAAGGTCAACATTTTAGGGGCAAGACACAGGAGTTGTGTGACCAATTCAGGATTGCAAGGCACAGGTCTTCTCATTATGGCCCTCAAACCAATGGAGCGGTTGAAGCGACAAACAAAAACATAAAGGTCATACTCCAGAAGATGGCTGATAGGAACAATGATTGGGCTGACAAATTACCTTATGCCTTATGGGCTTATCGGACTTCTATTAGAACTCCAACTGGGGCAACTCCGTACTCTTTAGTATATGGGATGGAAGCAGTCCTCCTGGTTGAGCTAGAGGTCCCCTCTCTTAGAATCCTCATGGAGAGTCAGATTCCAGAAGCAGATTGGCTCAAGTCAAGGTACTAGGAGTTGAACCTCATTGATGAAAAAAGGATGGAGGCAATAGACAACATGAAGAAGTATCAACTGAGAGCTTTCAACAAAAAATTCCACCCACGTTCCTTGGAAGTTGGAGATTTGGTTTTAAAGGAGCAGAGAGCACCCATTCATGACCCAAGGGGCAAGTTTAGGCCAAACTGGAGTGGCCCTTTTGCGGTGAAGGAAATCCTCCTAGGGAAGGCAATACGCCTTGTAGAGCTTGATGGTCAAGAACTGCAGTACCTGACCAACTTAGGTCAGCTGAAAAAGTATTATGTTTAGCCTCCGCATTTAAAAAAAAAAAAAAAAAAAAAAAAGGGAATGCAATGAAGGAAAACTGCCTTTGAGGCATGAACTACGCTCGACCTGATTCCTAAAATTTTAGGATATGTAGGCAGCGTGAAAGTCAAAATCGAGCTCGGTCAATTTCCACCACACCTCATAGTGGGTTGGACCTAATTTTCCATTTTTAGCTATCCCTTTCCCCTTTCAGACAAATGGTTTCTCGCTACTCTTATCATCAAGAGGTGATCGAGTCCGACTAAGAACTCTTTCCACCGTCTCAAATTCAGCGGATTCCAAAGAGTTTTCATCTTCAGTCCTTTTTTCAAAATGACTATTTTGATTGACGTGATTTTTCCCGTGAACTCGTCATCCTTGCAAATAATTGTCTTGATCTGGCTCGAAGACTCCATCTACCGTTCTCCTATTCGACGGTTCCCAAGAGTTTTCAATAGCCCCTCTTTTAGCTTAACCTTTTTCTTTAGTCAGCGTGATCCCTCTCGTGAGGTCGCTATCCAAAGTAGTATCCTTACTCTACCTGTGGTAGAACCATCGGGTTAGTTTCCTTCGGTATGTGTGTCTTAACATCTATTTTAGTTTGGTTTGGGCCCAAACATGATCGCGATCATCTGAGAGACCAATCTTACATTTTCTAAATTGGCTCAAAGGGTTCTTAGCTTTTGCAAATGACAAGCGAAAAAAAAAAAAAATCAGTATACTTTTGGTGGATGTGTCATATGATATTTTCCTATAAGTTGGTCCTTTCCTTAACTTACATTTTATGATGTACCCAGGAAATCCGAGTTGTGTTTTGTTGCTCCCATTATTATCATGGATGTTGCTTTCCGCCGATGGATGGTAGCAATGAGGGACGACGACCCTGAAGTCCTTGAAGAAGTGCACCTTTATGCACTCTTTCAACTCCAGTGCATCAGTCCATGTCGTGCTTTGATACACGAGGCATCTCGTTTCTGGATCCGAGAACTTCATATTTTTCGATTAGGAACTGTGGAAATTTGCCCTACTCTGGAAGAATTTCGAGCTTGTCTTGTTTACGATCATCAGGGAGATGTTGTTCGCCCAACACTGCAACCCGTTAGCTCGATAGAAATTCGAGAATTTTTTAGTTGGAGTGCTAAAGAGGCGAGGCGATTCATGGCAAGTGATCGAATCAATCTTTATACTGTTATCCAGGAATTTGCCCCACTTCAATCAAATACTGAAAGCTTTAGGGTGCATCGAAGGAATGCTTTCCTTTTCTACATAATCGCTCGTTATCTGTTGCACTCCCCCAAGTGTGGAGGCTTACCCATTATCATCAACGTCATCCGACAGTTGAGACAAGGTTGCGGGATTATCCCTACTGTTTTGGCAGAGACTTTGAGAGGACTCGATATTATGACAGGTCGTCGAAATTTTCGCACCAATGACTTTAATGGGTGCTTCGCCCTCCTCCAGGTATGGTTAGTCGAGCGCCTTCAATTGGTCTAACCTTTGGTTACAGCTCATTTGGAACCGTTTCAGTGTTTCAAGCGAATTTAGACCTTTAACTACCACGATGCAACAAATTGGCCTGAGCGACTGGGAGCCCTCACAGAGCGAAGCATCAGGTGGGAAGTCCATTGGTGGTCAGCTCGGAACCCTATTTTACACACTTCTGGCTGTGACTATGTCAGGTTGTTAGGCATATCCCATACTTCCTTCTACATACCGGCTCACTTCATACGTCAATTCGGTTTACCTCAGGGTGCTCTAGGGGATGTGGGTATTGCGCCTATCACAGAGGCTGTAATAGAAGGTTTGGTGAATTCCATTGCAGCCTCGTGGAACCATTTGGCTCGCCTAGGTTAAGGTTGTTAAATTGAAGATCTTTTGGTCTGGGCAGCGTTTACTGAGGAGTCGTTCCCCACCTTTCCGCTTTTCAAAACTTATAGTAACCGTGGCGCCATTTTTTTCCTTTCAATGAAAAGACTGTCCTTTATGATGATCAATCTACTAGCAACATTCTCCTTCATGAACATATGGGCTTTGTGTGTTTTTACTAACCACTAACCTTCGTATGATGGTGCTCTTTCCAAGCCCCTTGGCTTTCGGATCTAGACCTCTCGAGGATTCGGCATATGATGGTATCTCGAACACCATTGCGATCTCTTAAATTCAATGCAGTTGTTTGTTGCTAACTTTGCTAAGCTTCATGTCCTTATTCAAGTATTTGAGATCCAGAATCTCCCAAGTTTTCCTTTGCTAATTCCAATGTAGGTGCACAACCAAACACATCGTTGGCACCAATTTCGTGAGAATCCTCAGGATCACAACCGAGCACCATTGCTGATCCCAACTGAGCACCGCTGTGCGAGGATGATCATCCCCTGCAGAGAATCCCAAGGTTCATAGTCGTGCACGACTGCCAAGGTGGACTATCCGCACTAATTTGTTGAGAATCCTTAGGATCATAGCTGAGAACCGCTATCGATCCCAGCTGAGCACCGCTGTGCGAGGACTATCCACACCAACTTTTTGAGAATCCTTAGGATCATAGCTGAGCACCGCTATCGATCCCAGCTGAGCACCGCTGCACGAGGACTATCCACACTAACTTTTTGAGAATCCTTAGGATCACAACCGAGCACCGTTATTGATCCCAGCTGAGCAGCGTTGTGCGAGGATGATCATCCCCTACAGAGAATCCCAAGGTTGACAGCCACGCGGCTAGAAACTCAAATTTTGGCGTCACACAGTTTGGGCATTACCTCTATATTGACCAACTGCGGCAGGTTTTCAATCATAGTAGCATCCACACACTACCTGATTTCGCATGTGTTATCGATCGACATTTCCTACCTTTGGTCTTATCACTCGTTTAGCATTTGCATTTGTACCCCCGCCATCCTTAAGCCGGATGTCGGCAGTACATTGCTCCTGGTGACAAAATGGCATGTTCTTTTCTTTGCCTTTCGACCGTTACACAGGTCTCGGTCAAGGAGGGGCAATCTGTAGACACCGAATTTTGTCACCCTCCGGTAATGATGACAATATGAAGAATTACATATTGGATATTTTAGACTTGGAGAATTTTCAAACTTAGAAAATGACCATTTTTTTTCCTATAAACTTTCAAGAGAAAATGTTTTCAAAAATTAGAATTTGATGTTGTGGATTATTGTTGTTTATCCCCTCAAGTCGGACATTACACTTTGATGCGAGAACTATACGAATCGACGCTCGATTCTCTCTTTCATTATATGATCCGGATCCCTATTTTATGCATATTTTCCTAAATGTTCCCAGTCGAGACTACAATCGTGCCTCACATCATTGGATAGTGCTCGGACTGAGCTTTCTAACGATATATTACACGTCAAATTCTAAAAAACGGTTTGAAAGATATGACCCCCGAAAGTTGACTCCAAAGTTCGGTATCAGATTCCATTCCGAGCAACCAGGGAGTGCCATGTGGCGCACAAACCCCTTTGTCTAAAAGCAAGCCTTTTGGACAATTCTCCCTAGTTTTTTAGTCCCACATCGGAAATAAAAGAGAATTGTCTCAAGTCCCAAGGCTATAAGTATAGCACTTCCTCTCTTCCAAAGGAAAAGAAAATTTGGGAGAAGGAATATGGCCCCATGAAGGTTTTTGCTAACTCTCTCTCTCTAAATAAAGAATCTCTCCAAGTATAAAATTTTGAATGTGTAATCCTTCCTTGAGCCGGGAGACCTAGTCCGGTTCGGTTCGATTTTGGGCTTGAAGCAGAAGAGTTATCTCAACTTGTTTCTTGATTAAAGTCGGGTTTAAGGTATTTTTCTTCTCCTAATTGCAATTTAGAACTAGTTTATCTAATTTAATAGATTAGTTTCTAATTTATTAATAATTGATTTATTTAGATTAATTATGTTTAATTAGTTTCAGTTTGGTTCAATACGGTTTATTAGATGTGAATTGATTTATTCCGGTCCAATTAAAGGTATTTAGGTTTAATTGATTCTTTTAGATTAAATAGGTTTAATTGGTTTTTTTTTAACATGTTTACTTAGGAAATTTGATTTGGTTTAGTTTTTTTTCATAAATTGTTTTTTGTTCTTTTAATCTAGACCCTTAGATTAGGATCTCCGCCCTAACCTAATCCCCATCTCTACTCTTCTTTTTCTTCTCCAAACAAACTGGCCGCCTCCTTCCTTTCTTCTTTCATGTCTGAACTTCTTTTCTCTCTCTTTTTACAAGGCCGAATCTTCTCCACCCCCTTCTCCTTCCTTTCTTTTTCCTTAACAAAACCTGCAACTTCTTCTTCTTCTTCAACTTCTTTCCCTTACTGAAACCTAAACCTGCAACCCATCTTTCTCTTGACCGAAATCACCATCCAGCCCCCTTCTTCTTTTCTCTTTCATCCTTTCCTTTCTCTCCCCCAAACCTGAAACCGAAGGAACACCCCCGATTATGTCACCAGGCTGATTCATTTTTAGGATTTCCAGGGGTGTTCTAATGTTTAAACTGGGTTTGGAGCAGGTCCAGTGAACCCTTTTTTTTTTTAACACCATCATCGGTTTTCAACTTCAATGAGATTAGAGCCCTTGTGTTTCAGCAATGGCGGTGATGATTTCTCTCTCCCATTCTCTGGTTTTTCTTTCTTCACCCAGAGCTTCCTTCTTCTCCTTCACTTCTCCTTTTCCTCCTCTTCTTTCCCTGCCATCGCTGGAACCCTTAAACAGCAGACACCAAACCCTTGCTCTCCCCCTTCTTTTGTTCCTCTGAAACCTGAACCGCACATTCCCATCTCCATCTATTCTCCTCTTTTCTCTCTTCTTCTTTTTCTTCTTTTCCCTGTGGCTGAATCCTACCTTTTCCTTCTTTCTCCTTGACCCAATCTGGAAATTAATCAAACCTGCAATCAACCCGGTTCTGAATCGTTTCTTTTTATCTCAGATAGTGGGTTCTTTTGGAATTAACGTGTGTTTAATTTAGATTTAAATTTGAATGTCTTGCCACATTTGAAATCATTAGATTTAGATAGGTTAGTCAATGTCATGTCGGCCTTGCTCAGTGTTAATTAACATGTCTTTTTTTTATATACTTGATGATTCGATGTCAAAAAGCTTAATTTATTTTAGGATTAGCTCAAGATAAACATAATTAGGGCAATTAGGTTTCATAATTTATTTAATTAAACCATAGGTTCAGTTTAATCTTCCTAAACTAGATTAGGTAGACTAGTAAAATGCTTCCATTTAATGTAATTAGCCCATTTAACTTTTCTAATTTAATTAGGCCCCATTTAATTTAAAAATCTTTTTACCAATTAGATTAAGTAGGATTGCAATAATTTATTTCACAAATTACTAGGGAATGGGTTTAATCATTTTAATTAATTCAATTTAGGATTTCATAAATTCATTAATCGACCATCTAGGTTAGGCTCAATTAATCGAGTTAGTTCAATTTAGGGTTTCACAAATTGCTCAACTAATCCTAGGTCTAGGATTATTTAATTAGCTTAATCTAAGACTCATAATATATTAATTAAATCATTTAGGGTTTTTAATTTTTAATTAGCGTAATCATTTCATTATTTGCATCATAACCTAACTAGCATAATTTAGACACTTGGCTTAGGGTTTTCACATGTCATACTTAGATACCTAGTTTAGGGTTTTCAGTGACCTAGATTTAGGACTAGTTAGTAGGGTATAAACAAATTTTGGTCAAACAAAAAGAGACCGGCCTTAGGGCCGGGGCAGACTGGGTGCCTAACATCTTCCCAGTCTGTCACTTGACACTTGTCTAGAATCTTGGTGTAAACCAGCCTTATCCATCAGAGTCATTAGTCTCTCTCCCTTGATTGGGGGAGACATTTATGGGTCCTAGACCCTTTCTAGGTGGCGACTCCCTTTTACCCATAACGTGTATCCCCCCCTTGGCATTTGATGACCAGGGGATACTATCTTATCTCATTAGGGTCGAACCCTAGCGTGTGTATACCCGCTACGTGCCATATCGCGATCCCGGCGGAGGTCTATGATACCTACAATTCCCTATGCTATATTCCTTTGACAATAGGGGTAAGGTGTTGGATAACCTATTGTGGTATGTTCGATGAACCTTCCGGAATGCCACACCTGTGGTACGATGTGATTGTTGCCAGAGGCAGGAACTTGTCCGGCATGGACGATGGACATACCGATGCCGTGACTTTCAGGAGGGGGTTATCAGGGGTTTGCTGGGTGACCGATAGCCGCATACTGGGACCGATAGGCTCCTAATCACGGCTAGGGCTTGTATCGCTACGTGGTCGATGGTTGTTCAGAGACGAGGGACACAGCCTAATGTGCCGTAGTAGCAGTTACCAAATTTAGTTGTGTTGCTAGGTGGATAATAAATAAATGAATTGCATCACGAGCATCATGGACTATGTGTTTAATTTCTATAATCATGCATCATGAATTATATATGTGATTGCCTTTGCTTGGTTGTGTATGAACCCCACCCCTCACTGAGTGAGTTGGAAAGCTCACCCCACGTATATGCCCCCTTTTAGATGATGACTCAGGTATAGTCGTGCCTATGGCTTGTGACTCTTTCCTTCGAAGCCTAGTACGGAGTGAGCGACTGGTGGATGCTGGAAGCTAGGAAGCATAACCAGGATTGTGCCTGTGATGTTTGTGCATAAGCGGCCCCATAAGGCATTGGGCATATTTTTGTTATTTTGATACAAATTTGTGGATGGTATACTTTTAAACTTGATATGTATAAGTCTCGGATATTTATAAACAGATAAACTTGGTTATGGATAATTACATTATCATTAGATGTTCCTCATTTATTTATGATTTGGCTTTATTACTCTGATTCAGCTGCTATTGTTTGGTTTGTGTTGTGAGATTGTGAATCGTTAAGGTACTGCCATCAGAGATCCTAGTGGGTTCGTAAGATGTGTAAGCGTCTTACTCACACCTTCGGTATTCCTACATGGTAAGTTGGGTCTACTGGAAGTGGCATGTGACAACACCCCTTATCCGTAGGGGGTTAGGTATGGACTAATCCCGAATGATGTGGCTGCCTGATCAGTAGTGCACTTGTGATGAGATGTGTGGTATCAGTTATAGATGTGAGACAGGATACGACGTTGAGATGTGTGGTATCGGTTATGCCTGTGGATATATTTATGATACGGGGCTACCTTTTAGAGGTTAGTTGGGGGATTGAGGCTCTGACCGTGACCCGTTGGCTCTTGCCTGCAGCGTAGCTTGTATACCTGAGGCCCAACATATAGGGTAGGGTACGCCACCAACGTTGGTAGCACTTATACCCATAGGTGATGAGACCTAGTAATGGATTAGGAATTTTGTATAGTTAAATTAAATGGACTCATGAGCATCATCTTATAGTGTGGAGCATGCATTACATATGGATGCATGTGTTAGATTATCCCACCCCTCACTGAGCATTGCCAGTGCACACCTCTTTTTTCTTTGATCTTTAGATGAGGAGAACAGTCACCTACAGACTACTAGTGTTGAGCATGATGCTATGGCTATGGACCAATTGGCTGGTATATAAGAGTATAATGATTTCAGTCATGGACCTGATTGGAGTGCAATGATTGGACCAATTGGCTGGTATATAAGAGTATAATGATTTCAGTCATGGACCTGATTGGAGTGCAATGATTGTGCATATATATTTTTTATGACTGATGTTTATGAATATATATATTTTTTTTGTGTATATATATATATATATATATATGGATGATAGTTTTTTATGGTTTAGACTAGAGGTATACATGTTTATACTTGGATCACTATAATAGAATGGACTATTGTAAATAGCTTGTGAATCATTGTACATATGATATCAGATATCACTTAGATGCACTGGATGAGTATGAATTATTTATTTGATTTCATATATCCGTTAAATACTCTGATGATCATGACTTCTAGATATATGTGGTTATGGTGTTGCGAACTCTCTTAGAGTTCGATCTTCGGGAAGTATCAGGCTGACTGGATGAGATAAGGTATCCAGTGCCGGTATACCTATGCCAAGAGAAGGCAGGGTGTGACAGAAGCAATGTCCAAATTCTTTTCATAATAGCATCCCAACTAATGCTGCTTAGGGGATATATTACCAGTCCATGATTGACACTATAGGAAGGGCTAGCCCACGAGTGAAGGGGCCCACTCTATGGTAAATGATAAATGTTTATTTGCCTCAACAAAAGGCATTGGGCAAGTATATTAATAGCTTGAAGACATCATGGGAACAATATGGAGTTAATGTGATGTGCAATGGTTGGACTGGACCAGTTAGACATCATCAACTTCATGGTGTATTGTGATGGAAAG
This sequence comes from Macadamia integrifolia, assembly GCF_013358625.1. Classification (NCBI taxonomy): domain Eukaryota; kingdom Viridiplantae; phylum Streptophyta; class Magnoliopsida; order Proteales; family Proteaceae; genus Macadamia; species Macadamia integrifolia. The sequence goes on along the minus strand of NC_056557.1, from coordinate 28,067,905 downwards.
ACTATCTTCTTACAGTTATTTGATTCATCCAATGAGAAAAAGGATGTAATGATTTATAAAAATTATTGAAAGAAGTTGTGATGGAGGTAGGCCCAGAGAATGCTGTCCAAATTATTACGGACAACGGGAATAATTTCAACTTAGGGGAAAGACTGATGAATAGGAAAAGCAAGATGATCCACCTTTTATGGACACCATCTGCATCCCATTGTATAGACTTAATGCTTAAAGAAATAAGAAAAGATCTTTGGTAGCTCCTCTAGTTGAGCCGGAAAGACAAGTGACTACATTTGTTTATAACCATGGGTAGTACTCTTTACCGTTATTGAAAGATAAATGTGGTGGGGATTTGGTGAGGCCACGCATAACTCGATTTTCCACTAACCACATTGCACTAAAGAGCTTTCAGGACAAGATGGTTGGCCTAAGATCCATGTTTTCCAATGAGGAATGTCATCTACAAGACTTACCACGGTAAATAAAACTAAACCAAGGTAAATATAAAACTAACTATGGTCAGCTCAATAGATAACATGGACTCCATGGACATCTAGATGAGGAGCTTGACTGAACTCTCAGAGGCTTGAGTATAGAGAATGGTATTCAAGGAGAGCAGTTGCATGCACATCAACCATATATGGCACGGGGAGTACAGGTTCATACTATAGTCATTATTAGTCAGTTTGGTCAGTTTGAACATATGAAGCCAGAGGCAACCTCTTTCCCCTCTGCCTCTGAGTATAAGGTCAGTCACACTCCACATTGGGTCAAGTTTTGTCAAAAGCATCTTTGGGATTCCAGCCCCCATCCATACATACCGGTGCAGGTTCCGATGCAACAGCCACCATCCAATAGTGGTGGAACTCAATCGAGTTCATTATGTTTTATAGATTTCTTCCCAAGGTTAGGGTACTTCCAATATGTTGATGATAATGTTTACATAGCTTCCGTGGTAGACTTCGAGTATTACTTTTGGCATACTATGACATGGCCAGCCTTAGTAATTCAATCAGAGCAAACATGATTCGACATCAATAACAACAATACGGTGGTTTGGGTGATACGGCCAGAAACTGATTTCAGGACCAGCCTACTAGGAGTCTAGGTCTCTAGGATCAGTCTGATGTATGAATGTATTATTGTGTCATGTACTTATGTCATATGTGACTATGTGCATGTGACTCATTTGCATCAACACTCATCAATCATCCATGTTAAACAATTAACAAACTACTTTTGATGTCTTTTAACTCCTTATGCTTATTCACACTTTTAATTGAATTATATGTGTTCTAAAAGTATTAGATGTTGTGTGAAATAGCCTAGGGTATAGTTCACCTACGCTATAGACTATTTACTTAAAATTCGAAGCCAAAGTACCATTTCAGGTTTGATTGTTAAAAAAAACTGAGGTTTCCACTATGTTTAGAAGGTCTAGAATAGGGTAGTTGGCAAGTTTCAGGGGCTAAAAAGGGCATATGGCCTATCCAAGTAAGTTATTCCCTATCTGTCCGACAGTTAAAATAAACAAACGAATAGTCCATAAAAAAAAAAAAAAAAAAAAAAAAAAAAAAATGCTTCAATTGGAATTCTTCCCAGCTAAGTTGGCTACATTTCCAAAAAGGAACAAAGGAAAAGAAAGGGGGTTCTCTTTCTTGAGATAACAAGCATCATGTATAATGGTCTTGCTTGTAAACTTTATCATGCCAAGGATCTTCATAACTAGAAAGGAGAGGATCAATACCACTTATCATGAAGAATAATGAGGTAATTCCTCAGTAATCCCCATGTTTCATCATCAGAATAAAATAAGAAAATTCCTCAGTAACCTCCATGTTCTTGGTCTGTTTGGGATCATTCCATGATCATCCCAAGTCAACCTCATGTGACACTCATGCTTTCCTTGCACAGTTAAATTGCTATTTACTCAGAAGGTGATAACACTTATGTATTTTATTGATTATAGGATCATTATAGCTATAACAACATTCCATAAAAAAAGTTTGGCTACAATAAATAAACCTCCATTTATAATTCCAGTAGATGCCCTATTGAAAATATGTTTTTCCTTTCATAGAAAAAATAGAGTGTAGCATGAGAAATGGAAATGCATACACATTCTCCAGCTTTTGAGGAATAGTTTATTCTCTTCAACTTTTATTTCATGAATTTAGTGAATGTAAACTTGTAAATTATATGTTAATGACCTAGAATAGAAATTTGAAGGGTTTAAGCTAACCTTACTATCAAGGAGATGTTTTTTGAAAAGATGCGATAGTTAGTTATAGCCATTTGATATTATTTTATATAGATCAAATCTCATAAAAATGCTTGAAAATTAATTTTCCCATTGAAAAAGGAGGAAAGGAACTCAACCTGCCAGTAAAGAATTTCTTGCACAGCAGCACTGGATGGGACACCCTCAGGCCACATTGGTATTACTATATACACCGAAAAACGTTCATTCAAAGCAATTTTGCTAGCAATTTTCAGGGCTATCTCCATAGGCACTAAATTATCCGCACCTGTTTAAACAGTACAACCAAAGCCTTAAAAAAAAAAAAAAAAAAGCTTATTCTTTGCATGCACATGCACTACGCATATACACATGTATCTATTTGAGAGTATTCATTGAAAACATAACATCATAACAAATCATTGATTGCAACAAGAGACAAAGCTTTCCTTCAAGCCACACAGAGTGTTGTCAAACCATCATGGCTCACTGCATTACATTGTTACGAATATTGCTTGCGTAATAAGAATAAGGCCCTTATAACATATTGAGAAGATGCAAACCCCAATAATAGCATATAGTCAGAGCACAATCATTTCTCCTCTGTGTGCTGGAATTTCAAGAGGAGATGCAAGCAAAGAAGAAGATGATCAAGGATTTGAGAAGCACCCAGATCACAAACATAAGCCTTGGATAATAGTTCACAGTAAATCAAGAGCAACTAATTTTAACCATCTAATCAATCTAAAATTAATCAGCAGAAAGATACAATAATGGGAATCAACATTTCAAACAACATCAAACTTATTGCCATAGTGGTAAGTAAACCTACTAAGCCCCAGTGGTGGGCTGCACAAGGTCTACAAACCCAAAGGTTTTCTACACTACTGATGAGTTCCATGGCCTATGTATAAGGTTTTATATACCCAAATACAGTTTCTTTGTGGTTCATAAATTAAATTATACAGGAACTTGGATTGATTTGACTGTTTGACCATACATCTTGCTATGTAGTATTTTTCTATCTGTTATAGGGCTGCTACATTATAGAAATTCTTTGTTTAGAAAATTTGATTTGCAATTCATAAACTGCAACATAGTAGGCAATTAGTATGATTTTGGCAGGCCCACGTTATAAAGGATAGCCACCCATTATTGGTCAAGTTCAATCCCGAATGAGCAATGTGACGGCATCCAAACCTAAAGCCCGGGATTCATAGTGGAGAGGCCCTTCCCAAGGTTAAAAGCCCAACAACCGCATACTACTTTACCAATGTGGGACTAAACACCCTTCCATTCTTGGCCATGGAGCAAACTCACTGCTTCAACTCCCCCTCCCCCCGCTTTGGGCCAGGGGCCCTTACATGGCCAATGCACAAACAACCCACTTTGCGGCGTTGATACCGTTTGACACTGTCCATCCCACAAGCGCATACTTCAGGGTGAAGAGTCACTTCCCAAGGTCATAATTCTAGCCGCTTCACACTACCAGACTGATGTGGGAGTAAGCACCCCTCCGATTCTTGGCCTTGGAGCACACTCACTGCATCACAATGCCCTATGGGAGTATGGGTCAAAGTGCATTGAAAGTTATAGAAATTTTTTTTCAAGCCACTCTGGTAAGGTTGCTCCATTGCAATCTAGTGGTCACGGGTTTAAGTTGGGAAACAGCCTCTCCACAAAGTGGGGGTAAAGCTGCATGCATAATGACCCTCCCAAGACCTGTAGTGGCAGGAGCCTCACGCCCTGGGTACACCCTTCTTCTTCTTTTTTTTAACCAAGCCACTAACCACTTTTTTCTTCTCTTTTTCATGGCAACCAGCATGGCACTAACCTCTATTATACATAACGAAGTTTGATGCCATTTTCTAATTTCATACACAAACTTGAACCATGTTTTGACCCTTTTTACAATTCATATTGGGCTGAGACTCTGCAACCCTTAGAATCAATAGGTCTTCAAATCGTTCATTTGAATAAATTGAAACCCTTCTTATTGGTTGATCATGATACTTCCCAAAAAATCAAAATTCTTGATCAATGGAGAAATATCAACATTTTTTCTCAATAAGATACACCAGGGTGGTTGATTGACCCATTCCATACTACAAACACTCATGGGAAATCCTTTCCTAACATTGATTCTATTTCTCATGATATCCCAATGATCAGAAATTGGCTGAATTCCCATGAAACATTTCATAGAAAATGTCATTGATATCTTTCTTTTCTAAAAGCAAATTGAGCTTCAATTCAAATATAGAAATAATCCACATTCCACTTTGTTCTATTGTAACAAAGATTCCATTTATGTGGAAAAGGCCCGATCAATATTATGATCTACATGTGGGCAATTCCCCAATATCTTGTTCATTTGCAACAAAATATTTACTTTTGGCGTCGGTTAAAAAAATCTTTTTTTTTTTTTTTTCTTAAAAGTATACTATTTCACTAATTGAGTCATAGGTATCTAACATATTCATACCTAATGATTTTCCACAAAGTGGTGACAAAACGTATAACTTGATTCATCGGTAAGATGGGTGTGGAATCCTCAATAACATAAGACTCACCCATGTTCATCATTTCTTGTTATGTGGCAAGTTGAGAATGTTTAAATTTACAATCTATAATCTATCCCTTAAGTCTTTTCTACAGAATTTTAGTTGCTAGAATTTCTTAAGGCCAAAAGTAACCCTAAAAGCCGCCATTCAATCGCTACAAATCCTTAAAAAGTAAATCTAGATTTTTTTTCTTCTAAATTCTTGATGGTTATAGCATATTAATGACAAAAATACAAGGGGGTAAAAAGAAAAACTCATTTTAGAACTATTCTTATGGATTCTGCAACCAAGTTTTAACCAGGATTTTTTATTTTTCAAATGTCCAAGAATTGTGTCATATTAATTGGTAGATTAAGCAACTGTCATATCACCCTACCAGCACCAATCTTTCCTATCTCTCACCTATGTTCTCCCTTACATCCTTTACACAACCTAGGCATCCAGGAGCAGTATGCCTCATTTAATGTAGGAAAGATGACTGCCTTCCTCACGTAGGCATTTCCTAGGCGACACCTTGGACGCCTTGGTCCGACTTGTGACTTGGGAGGTCGCCACATTGTATGGTATTTTTTCTTTTTCATATTATATGAAATTAATTTTAATAACCCTATTATTGGTTTGGGTATAAAATTATGAAGCACAATGCAATACATGGAATCATACTTAGATAGTTACATCCTCTATATTCCGTTCCTTAATTATATGCCATTATTCTCATAGTTTGTTGCTTTGTTTTTTTACAACTTATTCAATCCTATACTTTGTTTAATATTTGTTGGTTTTCTCATATTAGGGCATTGATAACACAACTATACATTATTTTTCATTGATACATTTACATTAAATCTATCATATTACATACTATCATAATTATATCATTGTGGCATAAACATTACATATAATACATGCTAGGGCACCTAGGCAACATCAACCTAAGTGGTTACCTTGTCGTGTAAGCACCCCTCCGGCACCTTGCGTCGCCCATCCGCCTATGGTATTTTAACCCTAACCATCGCACTTTCATTGATCATTAGCCCTTGCCACCATCTCACCTTCAAAAATCACTAGCGCTTGCCATTTTGGGAATGTTTTCCCATACTTTCTATTTCTCTTCCCTTACTAGAGAATGGACTACACATCTCCATTCAAACCCTAATTTTACCCAATCAGAAATCCACCAAACTCTGATGGTAGTTACAAAATGAAACCCTAAATTTCACAACTCTTAGTACTTAGGAGTTAGGACTCTCAGCTTTCTACAGCAAAGGTTTAAAGATCCTAATTCTACATCAAATCAGTGTAGACTGTTGGAGCTTTATTATATGGTTTTCCTAAAGATCTTATCCTTGGGCAGTGAGTCTCCATTGAACTTTTCCCTTGGGAGGTTTGACTTCATCCAATGGCTATAGATAACCCTTCTCTTTTCTTCTCCTCCATCCTTTTTCCCTCCTTCACCTTATCTTGATGTATATCTTTGTCCTTCCCAATGGCTACGATTAATACAACCTTTTTCTTAAAAAGACCATAAATGAACCATCTTCCCTTGGACCTTCAGCTTTGCTTGCATCATAACAACATGTTCTTTTTACATAACCTGTTTAGCTCCCATTTCCAAACATTACTGTCCTCAACTTGATTTAAGGAGGTAACGATCAATATAGAACATATGAATTGGTGAGAGACACCCGTTCTCAATCACAAGAATAATTCCTAGCCTCAGAAGTCTGTATCCACAGAAACTTAAATAAAAATCTAAACGATGTCATTTTAGGAACTTGTCTGACAACACAAATGCTCAAAACTCTCGGTTCATCCCTTTCCTTGCCATAAAGTGTTTCCCTCTTTATCAAGTTATTGTATATTGTTGAAATACCGTATCGACACTACCCTTAGGAAGACTGGCCTCAACGCCCTTAAGACTTTTTAAGAATCTCGTGAGTGGCGAGCCGGCATCGAGAGGCTGTAGGATAAAGTTTCGTTCTAACCCCAAGAGGATGCTTCAAATCCCATGTGAAAAATCTTGTCAGGCTCAAAAGTGTCAAGTATAAATTTGACAATGATACCTTCTTTCCACTCTATTTTTGGTAAGGATGATTATAATTCCTTGAAAACTTTGAATGACTTATCTGCCTGATAATTTCTGCAAATGATCACCCCTGACCAAACGTAATGGATCCTCCTGCGAAACTTGCAAATTAAAATCACATCTCTTGATTATTTTTGTAATGATCATCCCTAACTAGAAGGAAAGGTGCCTACAATAGTCTATAAGCCTACAGTATTCTAACTTATTAATGCTATTAAGCAACTTAAAAGAAACTCAGTTCCATATGAATGGCTCAGATCATCTCTTTAAAGTTCCTAAAGAACCTTTATGGCGTACTAGGAGCATGGATGTATAAAATCTGCATCCAGTTTACTGCAAATTACAGAGAAGAAACAACCTTCAAATTAACATTTGAGACTTTGCTGAACAACACTTAAATCCGATCTAGTGCCTTGCATAGACATGTCGAATCTCTATAACATCCAATAGAGTATAGAAATCATGGAAATGGATTCCGACATCAGCAACTAATAATGGTGATGATTGTGGAAAGCTAAACATACCTCACCAAAAAGCATCATGACAACCTAATTAAAAATACTTGTGATCTGTTACTTTTTTACCCAAATATATTTCTGCAAAACCAAAATATAAACATGTGGCATCTTGACAAACACTAACCTGCATTTTTGTATGATGGCCAGTAATAAGAAGAACCGAGGAAATACTGATTCTCTATGTAAATAAAGTGCTGTGCTGATCTTATTGCTTTCACATATGCAGAATGTATGCTCTTGTCTATTTTCAGGTTCTTTCCACAAATAAGATTCTACATTAAAAAAAAATGCATAAATAAATAAGAAAGAAAATAATACTATAATATAATTTAAGATTCAATAACAACTCTTAATGCTGAAATAAACCTAGATGTGTAAACTGAATTGGTGTAAACCTGATCAAAAAAAATTGAAAGCAGATAGTGAGCTCCATAGAGCAGTAGTAGACATTGAATAAGCCAAGTCCAAGGGTATCCATCCTAACCTGTGCCTCAGCTTCTTGAACAACTTTTGGGAATCCCTTCACTGATCCTGAATCGATTGACCGAAATACCTAGAAAATTAGAGTGTCAAAAATCAAGATTTGAATGTATTTTTAGGCAGATTATAAAAAGTAAAAATATAAAATTTGGAAAGAGAGAGAGAGAGAGAGAGACCTGGACATGCCAACTCTCTGGATCGCCTTCCTTGGAAACCCAGACATTGTGATCACCATCAGGATCAGAAGTAGAGGGATTGAGTATCCATGAAATACGTTCTAGCTTTATCATTGCATCATCATGCCAATGTGTGACTTTCTTTATCCCAAAATTTTTCCACTTTGTAGCTTTTCTCCATCTTTGCTCAAAATTTGTCATTATATCATATGCAGCAGGACCCTCAATTTTACAATGTAAATCATGCCAGGGTTGTCTTGGTCCTCGGGAACGGGACTGTGAACATTACCAGGAATAGCGCTGTCATATATAAAAATCTTGGAGGGAACATTCTTCAAGATATTTTCTGAAAGTATTGCTTTGACCATTAAAAAGGTCAGGAAAACAGTGAAACACAATTATAGAACTCAAAAAATGTGCACTAACAGTTGTTAAACATGGGACAGCAGCCACCTAATTCTTTAACAAGAAGATATCCAGAAAGAAAACAACCCAACAAAGCGATACTACAATATGGCTGTTGGGCAACTGGGAACTACCTATGTTTCTAGTTATCTCACTTATTCTCCTTTGTCAACACTGAAAAAGGAAAGATAATAAAAGAGGGGGGGGGGGGAATAAGGTGCGAAGAAGAAGAGACTTGACATCCGTATCTAATTTTCTATGGAGATGACTAAAGTCTCACATCATTTAATGGATATGAAAATATTATGCAGATTCAATGCCAATTGATGATTTGAATAAGTACACCCTCCCACCCAATTCAATAAGTACAACCTTCAGTTCCAGAAATGACAATTTGTAATGGTACAAACTTCTTTTGGCATGTCCTGTTGGGCCCTTGGCCAACAATCTTGCATCCCAATAGGCTCCACCCAATTTAAATTGAAATACTTGGGGTGATCTGAGTGGTAAATTTCACTACGGTGGCCATTGCAGTTTGGTTCCAAAATGAAAATTTTCAGTACTTCGATAGTTTCAGTGAAATGTTTTGATGATACCTTTCAATTATTTAATAAATAAATAAATTAAATATGTCGAATCTGAATAAAATATCATAACATACAACATTTATAATTGTTAACAGTATGAACAGGGAGAATGCTTGTGTGTTCTGACTCATCACATAAGCACTTTATTTATAATAAGCAAAACAGAGTCATAATAGGAGTACAAGCCAAAAATCATAATCCAATTACAAGTACATCCCCCATCTAGCCGCCCTAGTCTAAATAGGGTCAGTGGAGGGGGGAAGTCCCAATATGCCCCTACAACACAGTAAACACCAATTCTAACACTCCTCAAGTTGATGTATAGATGTCACACATACCCAACTTGACTAAACTAGGATGAAACATCTTTCCAACCAACCCCTTAGTGAGCACATCTGCTAGTTGATCACCAGACTTCACAAAAGAAACACCAAATCAAGCCAACATCCAACTTCTCTTAGATGAAGTGTCTTTTGATCTCCACGTGTTTGATTCAGTCATGTTGTACTAGATTATGAGTAATATTGATAGCAGCCTCGTTATCAAAGTAAAGCATCACAAGAAGACGAAAAGGTACACTAGTATCATCCAAAAGTGTACGTAACCATAATAACTCACAGATCCCCTATGCCATGGCACGAAATTCTACTTCAGCACTAGATCTAGCCACCACATTCTGCTTCTTGATGCGCCAAGTGACAAGGTTCCTACTTTCAAAGGTACAAGAATCAGAGATGGACTTTCTGTCAAGTGAACCAACTCAATCAGCATCTGTATAAGCTTCAACTCAGAGATGATCATAAGGAGATAAAAGGATCAATTTCCTAGAGTTGACTTCAAGTATCGCAAGATATGCATAACTGCTTCCATATGAGAGGTATAGGGATCATGCATAAACTGACTAACCAAAGTCACAGCCACAGCAATATCAAGTCGTGTATGAGAGAGATATATCAGTTTCCCTACCAACCATTGGTAGCGGCCTTTGTTAACTGGTTCACCCTCCTTTTTCTTGAGCCGGGTACTAGCTTCTATAGGAATATCAGAAGGATGACAACCCAACATACCTGTCTCAGATAGTAGATCAAATATGTACTTCCATTGATAGAGAAAGATATCTTTTGAAGACCTAGAAATTTTAATCCCAAGAAAGTACCTTACCTTTCAAAGTTCGTTTATCTCAAACTCTTTGCCCAGAAAACTCTTGAGATGATCAATCTCAATACTATCATTTCCTCTTACCACGATGTCATCCACATAGACAATGACTATGGTAACTTTCTCACCTAACCTTTTTATGAACAATGTGTTATCCATGGTTCGAAATCATGGTGGGAAATTTCGGTCTTTTTTTCTTTACTAACACGAAACAGCCTACGAAATGAAAAAGTATTAAGTTTCAGTCAAAATTTCGGTATCTCGCTGAAATTTAGTGTAACATTTCAGTTTCTCACCGAAATGTTACAACCCACATGCTATTTATACATCATTTCGTGAGGAGTAGAAATTTTGACTCCAACTCATCTGTCTCAACCCAACTCGACTGTAACTTCACAAAATCAGTGCATTGCCAAGTTGTTTGCCACATCATCACATCTATTCCAATGAAGATCACTCCAAGTTGAAGATTTACACATTTCCAAGCCTGGAAAAGGTAAACCACTTTCCCCAAAACCATTTTTTTGAAATAATAACCTAAATACATGTTGTTTGGAAATTGGGATATTGCCATTTGGGACTTTTAGATTTCAAAGTAAGACAAGAGTGGAGGACTTTAGTTGGGACTTGGGAGTTAGGGAGTTGGATATTATATTACTCTAGTGTTCTAAATATTAGTTAATTAACATTGAGCTATGTTTTGATCATGGCTTGGATGCATTATTTACTTATTTTACTATCATATTATATCTTATTCTAGCAATATTTCATAAAATCTCCAGAGCAGCTTGACGGTTGCTGCCAAACAAGGATGCAACTCTAAAACAGTGCCATGTTTTGATATTGTTTCAAATTTAAGTTCTAAGCATGTTTATTAACCTTAAAACAAGCTCTCCACCAAGTTTCAGGTCATAATATGACTGTTTGACCACTGGAACAGGCAACCAAGTCAAAAAAAAAAAAATGTAACTCGCCCATAGTCAAGGCGTCGCCTAGGCGACAATCACCTTGTTGCATTATATGTCGCCTTGTGTTTTCGCACTTATTTATGCCATATATCATTTAAGTAAAGGTTTATTTACTTAAAGATATTATTTATAAATAAGAAAATAGCCGCTATTTGAATCCAATAAAAATAGTTTAAAAATCAAATTCCAAAAAGATAAAAAGTCAACCCCCTAGTCTAAGAACAAAAACTGGATTTTGGTTATAGGGGCGATTTTCAACTTTTAAAATGCTGAGGATTTTCTCAATTATGAAAATTTTATACATCCTATCATGTTAAAACATTGCTAAAAACCAAATGCCTAATAAAATAATCTTTCGTTTTGAAATCCATAGAATTATTTTCATTCAGGCAATTTAATAGCATTCGTGCATTTTATAATAAGTTTGGCCGGAGCATAACTTTGTCATTACAATTCAGATTTAAGTAACCTTAAACTTGTTGGAAAGCTAGTTTTATGTTATACCTAATACAAAAAGTCTCATGTAAAAATAAAATCATTTGACTAGTCAAACTTATTGTAAAACAAGAGCACTTCTCTAAAAGTTGATTTTTTATAACTTAATGTGACTTAATGTTGATTTTTTATGATTGGATGTGGATAATGTTGATTTTTAATGACTTGATGTGGCTTATGTTGATTTTTTATGACTTGATGTGGCTTAATGTTGATTTTTTATGATATAAGGTATATATATCTTACTAAATAATGTTAGAAAATATAGTCTCCTAGTTTGCCTCAAGGCAGGCACCTTCCCGCCTAAGTGTATAAATAGCCCTCTACCTCCTTGGTTTGCCTTGGCATCGTGACAACTATAAACTAGCCGATATTTCGGTGGTTTTCAAACCACCGAAATACCGAAACGAAATGAGATTTCAAACATTGGAGTGATCAACATTACTCTGTTTATAACCCACAGATGTAATAGCCTGGTGTAATCTTCCAAACCACACTCTAGGTGACTGCTTCAAACCAACAAGAGCACGCTTCAACTTACAAACCTTGCCTTAACTTCTTGTACTAGAGAAACCTGGTGGAATATCCATATACACTTCCTCATAGAGCTCTCTATGGAGGAAAGCATTATTTACATCAAGTTGTTGGAATTCCCATCCTAGGTTCCCAGCAGATGATAGTAACACTCGTACAATGGTCAACTTGGCAACTAGGGCAAACATCTCCTAATAGTCAATTCCATATGTCTGAGTGAACCCTTTAGCCACAAGCCTTGCCTTGTATCTGTTCCCAGAATCGTCGATCTTCTATTTTACCACAAACACTTACAACCAACAGGTCCCATGTAGCATTCTTTTTTAAGGCATCCATTTCTTCTTCCACTACGACCTTCCATTTTTTATCTAAAAGAGCTTCTTGCCAATTCTGAAGAAAACAAGTAGAGGAAAGAGAAGAGACAAAAGCACACTAGGAGGGAGAAAGGGAATCAAATGAAACAACATGAGATATAAGGTGTTGAGTACAGGTCCTAGTGCCTTTTTATGAGCAATAGATTAGTCAGAGACAGAGATTATACTTAAAATATCTGGCTCAGTCGGTTCTAGATCCAGGGCTGGCGAAGGGATATGTAAAGGTGGTGCAGTAGTGGTGATGGTCTGAAGTTGCTTATTTCTGATATGTCTCCTATGATAAACTTGAAGAGTGCAGCAATCAATTTGTCTCTGGAATTCATCAATGGTTCTCTAGATTGGAGTCATATCCCCCTTAGTTTGAACAATAGGAATAGGAGTCTCTGCCATAGGATCTGTCCCTCCTTTATATTGTGAGCATAAGGAGCAGAGGAGGATCCTCAAGGGAAGATGATGGGTACACTGGTGGAGCAAGTAGATTCAGAGTCATCTCTTCTTCACTAATTATACTAGACTACCCCTGAAGAGGTGTTAGTAACCATGAACCATTGTTACCATAGTACACAAGGTAGGAGGATGGTAGCACTTGTATCCTTTTTATGTAGGAGAGTAACCCAAAAAGATACACTTAATACTTCGAAGTTCCAATTTTCCTGATGATTCCTAGCATCGCAAGCACGCCCAAAAGTCTTTGGAGGAACTAGGAAGGATGTATCCCTAAAAGAACCTTAACATAAGTTCGAGAGTTGAGGACACGAGTTTGCATGTGATTGATTAGGTAATCCGTTGTGAGGACAGCATCACTCCAATGCAGAGATGGAACCTATCTAGCAAACATTATGGCTCGAACAATATCTAGAAAGTGCATATTCTTGCATTCAGCTATCCCAATCTGAGTAGGAGTGATGACACAGCTTGTCTGATGAAGAATACGATGATCAGCTAGGTATTTTTTAAACTGACCCTCCATGTACTCTGTTCCATTATCACGACTGAGAATTTTCAGAGTGGCATTGAACTGAATCTGAATCATTTTATAACTGCTGAAAACAACTAGACCCTTCACTTTTGTGCTGAAATTATATATACCCAAGCAGTTCTAGTGTAACACTCAATAAAATTTCCAGAAATAGATGTCAGATGAGAGGACTCCATACATCAGAGTGAACCAAATGGAAATAGAAGAGCTTCTTTTATTTAATGGTAAATAACTGGAACGAGTCTATTTATCCAGAGTATAGGATTCACAAAAAAATTCATCCTCAGAATATGGTTTAACTAAATGTGGAAATAAAAGAGACAAGGTCCCAATTGGTGGGTATCCCCAATGACAGTGCCACTGATTCAATTGAGAAGAAGCAGTGTGTAGCTGATGAGGAGTAGTAGATATTGCAGCCGTAGGGAGACAACCATCATCAAGCAAATAAAGACCACCCTGCACCTCACCACATCCAATTGTCTTCCCCATTACTAGATCCTGAAAAATGCAATAGGAAGGAAAAAAGGTTACTTCAGAGTTAAGGTCCCTGGTAAGACTACTAATGGATAGCAAGTTAGTAGTAAAATTTGGGATATATAAAGTTGAAGACAAAGTGATAGAAAAACACTTAATAGAACCCTTTCTAGAGACAGATGATAGGGTGCCATATGCTACCATAACTTTATCATTGCCTGAGGTGGGTAAATACTGGTGAAATAAACTAGAGGAACTAGTCATATGATCAGTGGCACCAGAGTCAATGTTCAAAGGAGTGGAGACGACCGATGCACAATGACCACCAAATAAAATACCTGAGTAAGCAAAATTGGAACCTAAAGTGACTGAATTGGCAGGAGTTAAAGAAGGTAGCCTTGAGCATACTTTTAAAATCCTGGAGTTCCTCCTAGGAGTCAAATCTCAATTGCAGGTGCAGTGTCCACAGTCTTAGCCTGATGGGCTTTGGTTTTGGATCAGCCAAGAGCACGCTTTGCCTCAAAATCAGCAGGTTTTCCATAGAGTTTTCAACAGTTGGCCTTGATATGGTATGGCTTGTGGTAGTGTTCACATTTAACAATCTCTTAGTGGTATCACCAGCTTGATTAGCTCCCTCAGAGGTAGTAGTGGATCCAGTCCGTAAGGCTAATTTTTCAATAGTGGCAGTTTGAAGCAAAGAGTTACGACGACATTCCTCCATATAAACCAGGGCAAAGGACTGCTCCAGAGTAGGGAAGGGAGATTTGCTAAGCACCTAAACACGAATCTAATCATACTCAACATTCAAACTAGCCAGGAAATCGTACACCCTAATTTTGTCCACATGTTTGATGTAAGCAGTACTATCTTCAACATTAATGGGATGATAATCTGCAAAGTGGTCCAATTCATACCATAGAGTTTGAAGTTCAACATAATATTTGAACATAGAGAGTTCCTATTGGGTAGTGGTACGAACCTTCTTGCAAAGATCAAATACCAGAGCATCATTCCCTAGTTGCCCATAGGTTTCTTTAATACCATCCCAAATCTAAGCACTATCTAACGGCAAAAACCGTCTAGAAACAGATTGATGAATAGAACTAATTAAAAAAATCATTACCAAAGAGTCATTAGTGACACATTTATCTTAAGAGGTACATTGAACAAAGGGTTTCTTTAATTTTTCCTATAATATGTACAATGAGACCTCTATTAACAATGGTAAGATAGGTAGATCTGGACCAGACGAAGTAATTAGTTCCCTACAATTTCACAGATCTAGCCCTAAAAGACATATAGTCATTATAACTATTTCCATTAGATCTAGAGATTATAATAGTTACTTTGGACATGATTGAACCAGTAAAAAATCGACAATGAGTGAGAGAAATACCAGATCTTCAAAACCAGCTTTCAAAAAAGGTCCATGGACTTGGATCGAATTGCCCAGTAAGGGTAGTGAGGCACTCCACCAAATTAAATCTTATTCTAATAGATAACTCTTAAGATAGAGAAATTAGGGTTTTGGGAGAAAGCCCTAAATATCAAAGAAGAGGGGTGATTGCTCCAAAGACTTGGCAGATAGTGCCATAAGCCTGGTCGATCTCCTCTTCAAGGGTGAGGATGATCTCCTACAAAAATCAGCTAATTCTGAGGGATTCCCGAAAATCTATTTTGTCAAGGTTTTGGAAGAAAACCCTGATTTACAAAAATCGATGTGTTGATCTTCAATCTTGGAAGTAGTGATGAGTCCTTCTAGGTTGCCACACTTGATCTTTAAGAGGTAGAGGTGTGCTCTTTAAAGAGTTAGAAACCACTCCCTAAAAGTAGAAGAATAAAAAACCGCAGAGGGTGAAGAACCCTAATTTTCTTGCAAGGGTTTTGGGTTTTGGGTTTTAGTTCATGAGGTATGGTATAAGACAGTCACTAGATTCGTAGAAATCACCTTATTAGTGCTGCCCTATGGGAAGTTAACGAGACAAAAGTAGGAGAAGATGGAGACTAACAAAGGTGATGGAAGGGAAGGGGATTGAGGCTTGCGATTCTTGAAGGAAAGAAGAAGGGGTGGAAACTAAAAACTTAGGCTGCGTTTGGTAGTCATCCAGACACGTTTTTCCGTTCTATGGGAGCAATAAATTGTTCGGTGTCAATTTGGTGTTTTTCAGTTTTTGGGAACAAAAAGGGAAAGAAAAAAAAAAAGCTAGAAACACAAAAGATGGAAGACAAAACCTTGTTCCATCATTTCGGTTCCATTCCATATGCAAAAAAAGCGAATTAGGGTAATCATTCCTAAAGCTTGTTCACCAAACAACATTTTTTTGTTTTAAAATGGCATTTTGACACAGAAACTAGAAATTCTGTTTTTGGCATGAAACATCGTTCTAGAACTGAATGACTACCAAACAAGCCTTAGATCAGAAATTAAGCTCTTATACCATGTTAACAATATGAATAGGGAGAATTTTGTGTGTTCTGACTAATCAAACAAGCCGTTTGTTTATAATATGCAAAATAGAGTCATAATAGGAGTACAAGTCAAAAAGCATAACCTAATTACAAATATACCCCCATCCAGTTGCCCCACTCTAAATAGGGTCAATGGAGGGGGGGAAGTCCCAATGAGCCCTGCGGCACACTTAACCCCTATTCTAACAATAATGTAAAAGTATTGGATTGTACATCAAGAAGACATTGAAATGGGCAACAAAGTGGGTATATTGAAGCCAAGGTTCAAAATCTCGTTTCGTTTCGGTGTTTCGGTGGGTTCAGAATCACCCTCTCCGAGTTTTTTTTTTTTTTTTACTCGATTGACTGTTTCAATGGTCAAACAGCTATATTTTGACCTAAAACTTGGTGGGTAGCTTGATTTAAGGTTAATAAACATACTTAGAACATAAATTTGCAAAAATATTAGAACATGACATTGTTTTAGAGCTGCACCCTTGTTTGGAAGCAACTGTCGAACTGTTCTGAAGATTTTATCTGCTTCATTGCTAGAACAAGATATAATATGATAGTAAAACAAATAAATAATGCATCTAAGCTATGATCAAAACATAAATCAACATTAATTAATTAATATTTAGAGTACCAGAGTAATATAATATGCAACTCCCTAATTCATAAGTCCCAACTTCAAAACGCTATTTTTCCCTATTTTTTAAATTATTTTTTAATTATTAATCTATTTTTCTAACTTCTCTAAAATTAAAATAAATAATTACCGGCTGAAAAAATTTCACTCCGATAGAATCGTAGAACAACCAATGGTGAGTAACATATATATAATTGACTTCCATCAAAGGTATATTTACCATAAAAAGTAACAATTTATGGTAATGAAAAATGTATTTTTAAACCAGAAAAAAAAAAAA
>NC_056557.1:28042861-28050474 GCF_013358625.1 Macadamia integrifolia | reverse complement strand
AAAAAAAAAAACATTAATGTACCAAAAAAAAAAAAAAATGAGGTCATAGATCAGCCTCTAGTGTCTAACATATAAGAAATCTAGCCCTATCCAACATGTATTTATATACTATTTCAAAAAAAAAAAAGTTTTGGGGAAAGAACTTTAGCTTTCCTAAGCTTGGAATGTCTAGATCTTGTTGTAGGAGTAATTTGGAAGGCAATATGTGTGATGAAATGGCTAATTAGAGGCCAATAGGGTGACTTTGTGTTCAAAATGCAAGATGGAACTGAGATTTCACTGAGACAGATGAGACAAGCGAGACAGAGTTTGTCTCACCGAAATGAGGTATTTATAAGCCTTTACAATGTAACATTGTGGTATCTTGCCGAGACGATACCAATATCTCAGCCGAGATATCGAGATTTTGACCGAGATGATGTACAAAGTGTATTTCATAGCCTATCTCATCTCGACAAAAAAAAATCATGAAATAACCGAGATCTCGCAACGAGATTTTGAACCATGATTGAAGCTCACTCAGAAAAGGACTTTCATTTGGCCCAACTAAAACAAGCATATTTAACCCAAAAAAATATATATATATTTCACATCCATGATTACCATTCATTTCAGCTGAAATAGCCAAAAACCCAGTGAAAATGACTATAACAGACAGAGATCAAAATTAAAACAAAAATTTTAGTGAAATGGCCACTGAAACAAGACTTTGTGGAATTTTTGTCCGAAACAAAACGAAATTTACAACTAAGATTGTGATTTTATTAAAATGCCATGTCAGTTACTGCCAAGGAAAAAATTCAGAGGAAAACTACTAGATATGATGTTGAGGAACCAACATGTAAAGTGCAAATAGCCTTCAACTGATCAAAACCAAATCTTTATAGTGGAAAAATGGAAATCACCTAATCATTTTTTTCTCAAAAAACCATATAAATGTAAGTAGTCTTTTGTGCCACATACCCCACCCCCCGGGGTTTATAAGGAATCATTGATTTAACTCAACCAAGACTGTCAATTAAATTATAAGAAGATAAAAACTTACAGGAAATGTAGGATTATGAAAATCATTTGCAAAGACACTGTCAAGATCCCTGAAGAGCCTATGTTGAGGAGTATCATAGCGACCATCACATAAGTCGAGACCACCAATGAAAGCAGTTATTTTCCGATTGTTTCCAGCAGCTTGGGTGTCAAGAAGCACGCACTTCTGATGGTGTGTAAAGAGGGTTCCAACAACCTGAACTAGAAATGCCCAATGAAATATACAGTAAAAAAAGTATGCAGAGAGATTTTCACCAACTTATAATAATATCAATAAAATCTTAGGTCCATTCACATAGACTAGGACGCAATGGTGCAACAGTAAGATTGCTCCATTGCCACCTAGTGGTCACAGGTTCAATTCAGGAAACAGCCTTTCCACGAATCGGGGGTAAAGCTGTGTACATTATGACCTTCCCCAAACCCCGCAGTGGCGGGAGCCTTGTGCACTGGGTACAACCTTAGCATTCTCTTACAAGTGAAAAAGAAAAATAATGGAGGATTTATAAGTGGGGTGTGTTGTTAGAAGTCAAGTGAAAAGGTTGTTTGATTTTACCTCATTTTCACTCTATACACTTCTAACCAAATGGACTTTAACTTTAGTTAATGATGGAAGTATACCTGCTGCTTAAAAATACTAAGCTTATTGCTGGCATAACGAGGACAAAGCACACAATGTACACTTGAGTGTTTGAAGAACTTTCGAGTTTCTTCATCATGAGTTTCCATGACACCTTCCTGCGTTCAACCCTATGCTACATATTAGTACAGGTTTACATTACACCATCCTTCTATTAACCAATCATTAACAGACAAATTCCTCACTACCATACTCAAGGATAACTATGGAAGTACATGTGAGTCCATGCACATGTAAGTGTTCACATAAATACTTGAAAAAATGGAGTGTAGAACAGTTACAGATT
The DNA here is from genome assembly GCF_013358625.1 of Macadamia integrifolia. NCBI lineage: Eukaryota > Viridiplantae > Streptophyta > Magnoliopsida > Proteales > Proteaceae > Macadamia > Macadamia integrifolia. The sequence continues at coordinate 28,048,504 of NC_056557.1, read as the reverse complement.
TATATATCGAGAAAGAGAAAAAACATTACATATCGAGAAAGAGAAAAAACATTGACATTAAGCTGGCATACATTTGAATGGAAACCAAAAAGTTGCATCAACAAATAAAATAATAAAAATTTTGAAATTCTTCGGAAAAAGAAAAAATAAAAAAATAGAGGCTTGGATTAAATAATAGCCAATACAGACGCTTATTGAACAAGTAAAGGTCACTACCGTTTTCAGAAGAAAGGTGTCATGAGATGTTTTGTCATCCCAAATCAGCATAATCACACGAACTCCTTCCTGTGACTTGTACTTCAACAGATCACCAAGTGATAGTTCTCCTCCTGTGGGTAATGGCCTCGTTGGCTCCCTTACAAGTTTTACAGGGTGGTAGATGGACCACCCAATAATATAAATCAGGTGATGAGCTTCCAATATGGCATGGCAGATGTCTTCCCAACATTTACCTTGCTTAAAAATTTTTCCACCATCTAGTAGGATCTCTGGTAGTATTCCATCAGGCACATGAGCATCTTGATAAAGGGTCACATTACCACCTTTGCGGAGTGGAAAGTATGTACCAGGCACTCCAGAGTAATCTGGCCCAGCGCCAACACCGTCTTTATATAAAGGGTCATCTTTGAGAGTCTTAAATTGCAAAGAAAGATGCAATTCAGGATATGGTTTTAGTGGATTGCCATATGGACCGACAATAGGAAACCAACCATCAATTTTGTCCCCTTGCAGGATCTTCTCTACAGATATATCCACCACTCCAATTAGCTGAGCTCCAAGAACATCATTATCCTTAACCTGTAATTCCACCTTTGATATAGGGTGGGCCACTGGGACGTAGAAATGCTCTTCCCATGATGGGTTCTCATCATTGGCAATTACTCTAGTTTGAGCTACAGTCGCCCCTACCAGGTAAACAGACACGTACGGATCACTTGTAATAACTTGACGAACATGATTCTTCTTGCGTTTTCTGGCAAAGGGAGAAATGCAAGCCCCAAACATTGTAAAACATTTTCTCAGCCTTTCAGATGCCAAGTCCATATTAGGAAGAGATCTTGCTTCCTTGATCCATATATCCAAATTTCCATGCAAGAATACAGACTTCTCAACCACCCCATTTCCCTCACCCACTGTCACTTTCACATTGTCTGATTGACCAGCCATTGGAAAAATTAAGGGAAGAGACTACACTGGAAATTTCAGAAAACATCTCTCTTTCCAAAAATAAATCCATAATTTATCTCCCAACCCATCATCTGGTTGCAAATATCTTTTCAAATTACAACCACCTGAAATCAATATGTTGAATTTATACTAATCCAGAGTTTCAGCTACAGGATAACAGGTACTACAGTCAATAAATTTGAATGTTCCCACTATCGTCTTCAAAGAAATATACCTGGGACCTGTTTCAAAACCATATTTAAAGCCCACTGTAACCATGAAGAGAATACACATATTCACATGTTGACCAGTGCTTAAATCTTAATGGTTGTGAATTTCATCTGGAAAGGAAATCTGCCATACATTTAGATGATCATCCTCTCCGCCACTGCAAACAATCAGATTCATATGAGAAACCCTAAAACCCAATGTATTTATGGGAAAAAAAAGTCCAATCAACATGTGTCTCTCATCTAACTAACCCAGTAACCAGCTCCTCCCCTGAAATACCAACAGGAAATAAATCAGATCAATACAAATTCAATCGATTGAGAGAGAGAGAGAGAGAGAGAGAGAGATCTGCTTAAAGAACTTGCACACATTTATACATTTATTAGTTGATGCTTGTATGTGCATTTGAAATACGAAATACACATTTACCAAAAAAAAACAAAATACACAAACATTTAAGCGTGCTGAAAAAGGAGAATTTCAACGCACAAATTTTCTAAATCAAAAATCAAGAATCCATAAAAGCATTGTAATTACGAATTTTTTGATATGTCAAACTAATATTCATTCAATATAAAGCCCATCTGAATGAAGCAACAAGTTTGGTGTATGAACTGTTTTCCATCAGGTCTTAGGATACCACAGGCATGCTAATTCTGCAAGCTGATAGATATAATTTGACGTTATAAAATGCAGTCACTAACTAAAAGCTGGAAAAAATGTAGCACTTGTTTTCGTGTTGAAAATAAAGATTGAATTGTTAGAAATAATTAGAAGCTGTGTTGAAGTAGTAGAAGACTAAGCAGTTTTAAATTGAAACTGAGGTCCCCTCTCCCCTCATAAGGGAGAAGCTCAGATGTTGGTCCAAATGGTAAAGAAGACAGAAAGCAATAATTTGGGATCATTGAAGGAAACATTCTAACATTGTTGTTTTTTCCAATAATGGGATCTACCAGTACACCATTACCAAGAAAATAGAAAACATCAGGAATATGTCCCAGGGACAACCCCAATTTGCATCTAAACAACTAAGCTATAACACCTATTGAGATTCATCTACAAACTCCAACTAAGCAGAAGACTATGAAGAATAGATATCCTCAGTTACATGGTTTAAACTTCAGGTGATGATTGCAGATGAGCTGAAGCCACATAAGCTGCAAGCAATGAAAAAATAAATAAATAAATATGGAATACTTTTCTTGAAACAAACGAAGCTGACTGTTATGAACAAAGTAAATGGATTCTTGTGGAAGGAGACACCTTGAACAGCTGGCAAGGAAGGGGGCATGCTGTCATCATGTCTAGGGACAGATTCCCACCTTCACTTGGGGAGGAAGGTTGGGTTGCAGGGGTTTCAGTTGTAATGACCCCCTCTCCTTTCTTCTTCTTGTTTCTTCAAAGTTAGTATTCAAGAGTACTGTTCACGATCCTAAAACAATATTTTATTTCATATTCTTTCCCAATTCTCTTCTATTTCCTGAACGCTAATCAGTTCTAACATTTTCCTATCACCTTTCCTTGTAATACAGCCCTAGAAATCTAAATCCCTAGACTGTCCTTCATCACTTCACTAGGTGCCAAACCTCTAGGATGAGAGCATGGAATGAGGTGCTCATTTCAGCCAAAATTATGTCACTTTCAGTATTGGCCGAGGTAGATCTGAATGTATTAAAAAATATATATTGCAGTTTCATTGCAGCAGTAGGGCCCATTTTGAAAGTACTTGGTCATGGGCCTTTGTTTTAAATGTTTTTATTTGCAATGGGATCAATTATAAGGCCCGAAGTGTAGGTCCATTACCTATAAATTAGGAAGTTATTTTGTTAGATAAAATTTATCCTATTCGTGAGACACAGTTTGGAGGAAATAAGGTTAGTTTTGAGTTAGCGTAGGACTCTTTTCAAAGCATCTAAAGCATCTAAGTATGGAAGAGTCTCCTTTATTTTAGCCTGTTCAAGAAAGGAGGTCATTCTATCTATTAAGTTGTTAGTAGGTGGTTGAGTGAAGATAGAACTCCTCCAAAAGCAGTTGGTCTATGGGAAAATTAAGGACAAGTCTTTTATTCAATAAAGGACTGCCAACTCAGCCCATCGATTGGCAGTATTAGAATCCATTTTTATTTTCCTGTTTTCTTTTATTTTACAGCTTTATAAATACATTGTGAAGGCTCACAAGCGCCTATGATTTGATTGAATGGAATAGAATTAGATTAATTATTGAGTTGAGATTGTTGTCTCACTCCTCTCTCCTCTCTTCCCGCCCCCCTCCTGATTTGGGGTTTTCTCTTCTTTTCTCTCAACCTGTGACATCTCTCTCTCATAATTCTTGCTGATTCACTTTCTTTTACCCACCACAAGCAGATCTATCAAGTTGATATGCATCAACTTGGTATCAAGGCCAAACCTAGCCGTAGATACCATGGATCCTACTCTCTTATTGGCGACCTACCAACACTTTCAAGCCATGCAAGAGAACTTACAAAAAGCTGAAGTGAATTTCTTTGAGAATCGACAACAACAATACAAGGAATATAAAAACTAATTGTTAATCACATCCGATCATATGGAATCTTCCTTCGACAAACTGGTCTAACTCATTGAGCAATGCATAGATGATGTAGAAGACAAGTTGAATATCAACAATAACAAAATAGGAGTAGTATAGTTAATGAGTTAAAAATTTCTATCTCACTCCTCTCTCCTTCTCCCCCCCCCCCCCCCCCCCCCCCCGCCCCCATCACAACTTGGGGCTTTCTCTCCTCTCCCTCTCTCATAATTCTTGCTAAATCACTTTCTCTTACCCACCACAAGTAGATCTCTCAGGTCGAGATACATCATCAGTATACCAGATTCCCATCAAAACCTAATTATTTCAAACTCTTAACTATGGAAAAAAAGAGTGTCCCGTGGATGAGGCTCCTGCTGTTGCAGAGTCTATGAGGGGCAAATGTACACAACCTCACCCCACCCCCTTCATGGAGAGGTTGTTTCCGAGGTTGTTTCCATGTTTCGAACCCGAAACCTGATTAATGCATTCCCCACATTTAAATTAGGGAAAGGTATCAGATTACACAAAATTGGAAGATACTTTCCTAAATTACTGAGCAAAACTTTCACACCACTTAATTTCCCACATCAAAGATTCGTATTACAAAAATAGCCAAAACAACGATAGGTCAGTAGTTGGGTAGTGTAGTGTAGAGTTTTACTAGTTTACCCCTATTTTTTGGTGACTTAAAAATGTGCACCTTACGTGCATTAATGGAGCGGCCAAAAGAAGAATGATGGGGATGCGGTAATGAGATTAGTGAACAAAGTAATGACATCTTCTCTAGTTCTCTAGTGCAATCAGCAACAGGGAGAGAGGATGATGATCAAGGTTCTCTTGTTTGGTGTCTTCAACGTAATTGTGACAAGGTTGGCAACTTTCCATCTTTTTCATTTTGGCGGACCTCCCAGAGCTCCCATTTCAAATTGCTATTGGGCTACTCTGAAATTGCACATGTGTTTCACCAGTGGAGTCTGAGATTTGAGGGGCTTTTCTTGTAATGGAGAGAGAGATTGTTTCTACAACAGAACTTGCTTTGAGGTGAACATCTCCCATATGTGGCATGAGCAGAACCCATGAACAAAGGAAGTAGTCTATTGTCTTCACTTACTCTGAAACACGAAGCCAATCTACAAAGCTTGAGGGCATTGATGTTAATTTAAATGATTCCCTTTCATGGGTGGGACTGAAACGTCAAGAGATTCTCCAAGTAGATGAACTTGTAGTTGTATGCTGGGTGGGACTGAAACGTCAAGAGATTTCCATGGCTTTTACCATCCTTTAGTGGAATTTGATGAAATTACTTCTACTTTGGCCAAGACTGAAATTACCTAAGTTGAAATTTAATTGTTTGGAGTTTTTGGTATATAGAAGCTTAATCCTACTTGACCAATCAACGAAGACAAAGCTGAACCAATTGCTAAATGTTAGACTTAAACAGGGGATCGACTTCAAGACAGCTGCACCCCTTTATTGGCATCTTTGTATAAAAAGGGTGAATCAGCAAAGGTACAGTAAGTTACGTGAGATTATCAGAAAACTAGCCAAAACCAATTTTAGCTGAAGTCCTCAATAAAAAGCCCCAGAATGGACTAAACATCACAAATACAATGCAATAACTTTTGTGAGATTATCAGAAAGACAGGTTTCAGTAATTCCAATCTCAGGGGTTGCACTCAAATTCATTACAATCCA
>NC_056557.1:28031679-28042824 GCF_013358625.1 Macadamia integrifolia | reverse complement strand
GAATAGATAGATCCCATTAAATTTCTCAAGGCAAAAGGGGGGATGAAAAAAAAAATGGGTAAAGAAGAATTCTTCAAAACAATCAAATTGTCACACCCATTTACCACATCATCGATTAAAACAACCAGAGACATCAAACGACAGGAATAACGAAATTATCACTTAAACCCTCATCAGGAATCAAACCATGGTAATTCAAACCAATGCCAAGCCGAAAACACCAAAAAATATAACAAGATACAGAATTTATCAAGAACTCACAATAAGGTGAGAAAATAGAACTAAGTAACTCACCCGAGTAAGAGAAACGACCAATTGAAGCATTAGAAGCCGAGCTGGTAGGGTTAGAAGGAGAGGAGAAAGGACTTGAACTTGAGCTGCACTTGCTTAAAAAGGGAGACAAAGCCCTAAGAAATAAAACGACAAGGACGTGAGCTGTAAGGGATTGAGAAGGAGAAGGTTGAGGGCCTGAGAGTCCCTCACCGTCTCTCTTGTTTATCCATAACAGAACCATTGCGACAATGATCGATGAAGCGGTTACCTCGCCGAAGCAAGCGCGGGAATGCCATTTTGTGAATGGGATTTCATTGTCATTATATGAGATGGTGAGGGCTGTTATAGTCTAATTGTGCCATGAGACCAACAACACCCTAATTCGACCGTTAATGACTTGTTAATAGGTCGATCAACAGAATGGGCCTGACAGATGGCCGGTTTTTGCTTTAGGCCCCTGAACCCAAGATTCGAGTGTAGTCACTCATAGGTTAATTTATAAAGTTTTGAATTTAAAGAAAGAAATAGACACATAAGGCTATATCATGATACCAAATGGTATTTTAATACATAATGATAACGTAATCATTTTGTAACATATTGATCAAAATCTGAAAATAGTCTCTTCTGCGTAGAGGAGGGTAACATTGTGTACAACTTGCCCCTCCTAGACCCACAACAATGGGAGAGAAAATTTGATAGATTATTACTACTACCGTCACAATATCTACATCATTTTCCCCACATATGAGATGGCTATATTATTCAATCTGAATTCCAATTAGTCAACCTAGATTTATTCCTAAAAAAATTAAAAAATAAACAATTACTCCACAGTAAAAGAATGGACTGTTTGAAACTTCAATTCTTTCTATCAAATAAAAAAGTTCAAATCTGAATTCGGTTCCATTTTTTATTTTTATTTATTTTTCTATTTTTTGGGCAGGGAGTTTAAGTTTTCTTCATTGTCTCACATTAAGATAAATTAAAATTTCCAGATGGCCCTAAATATTTGTTACATTATGGGTATTAAATTCCTTGGATATATTCATCTGCTTTATTCATCTTAGCCAGATCTAGATCTTCTCCAACTGGTTGGACATCCAGTGAGACATTCGACGGATAAGAGGACTTGGACATGCATGACACCCCCAAGCCCTCCAGGCTGTCGGATGCCTCATTGGGCATCCCAGCGATTGGAGAGGATATTTTAACTCTTATTCATTAGATAAGTTTCAGCATATCAAACTCTCTCATAGAAATATAAAGTCTCTAAATTGATTGAAAAGTCAACATAGCAACTTAATTTGTTTTTTTTTTTTTTTTTTGGTTAGAAATATTTGTTCAATTTCTAAAAATACAAAGGTGAAAGTATAGTACATGATTGGTGTTGTATTTATTTCAAATGAATATTCTCTTTCAAAAGGTTCTGATTGTTGTATTTCCCAAAAGGTTTGAAACTACGACCTCTCGAATGTTGTTTCTAGTAAAACAAAGGATTGAGAATTCTTTAATCCTACATTACTTATGGAAAAGAGTAGAGTGAGGCTTATATCGTATAGAGCAAAAAGAAGCCGGAAACAGCATGGCCCTTGTTTCCAGACACAGAAGTGGTGAAATGATGACCCTGCCTTTAATAAAATGTGAAAACCCCACCCATGTTGATACTTCCGCATGAACTCCCATTGGCCCTCCCTCATGTTGGCATAAGGGTCACGTTCGCTTTTAGGGACCTCTCTTTCTATTGTATAATAAGAATTACAAGGGTAGCTAAGGTTCCATAAAATGAAAATGAAGACTCAGTATGCTCTCTTGTCTCTGTTTTGGGGGGGGTGTTCAGGGTTTATTTTTACATACACCTGCATGAGCTGAGCCGTGTTATGGTGAGGCTAGACAAGGCTTTGGTGTGTGAAGTTTCTATTTGCTTGTAGTCGGAATTGTTTCTTAATATTCTTTCACCAACCTTAGGTGAAGTTGTTTCAATATCTGTTGTTATTTCCCCGATGTCAACTATTGAGTGTTGAGTGTTGAATGTTGAGTGTTGGTCCGAGTGTGTTCTATGTCAGGGTTCATCAGGAGCATTTTCTAACATGCAATACAATTTGTTCGATAATGAATGAGGTTTTACCAGCGTAGATGAGCATCACTTGATACATATATAGCCGGTGTTGGCAATCTTGCGTTGCACGCCATCCAGAATGCAAGCATTTGATGATTGTAACTAGTTTTATGCGTCTTCTCTCTTAGATAGACACATATATTTGGTCCTTAATGAAAATCAAAGGAACATCTCTTTCATAGAGGATGTCGTGGACAGTTTAGAGTATCATCCCAAGAGTTCTACACACAATCTCTCTTAGCCTAACGTCTCCAACTAGGACTGTGTCTAGGACTCTAGGTAAGAATATTAGGAGTTAATGCCGTTTTGCTTGGATTATAAGGTGTTGCTTAGCGAATGATAATTAACTTTTCAGGCTCATTTGCTTGCTGATCATGCTTAGATTAGGAAGTTCTTTTGGTTGGAAGAGGGTTTTCCTCCCTTAATTAATAAATGCTTGTAGAATGCTCTCTATATTTCTGTATTTTCCATTGGGTAAAAGGAAGGGAAGGGAAAAGGGAAGTTAAATCAGTTTTGTACTTGGGCATAGATTCATGTGAGTTAATGACTAAAAATTTTCACTACTTAATTATCGATATTTGATTTCACTTTCCTTCTCTTTATTTGCCTCCCAATCAAAGTCTTACTAATAGTATCTTTCTACCGAGGTGGTGGAAAGCTAGCCCAGTCTGGGTAACTCAGTCATTTGAGTCGACCAGATCGAAATTCACTATAGAAACTCAATTGATTAGGCCATTATTAACCCTTTCCACTAAGAAGAAAGAAAACACATATCACATACGCAGCCAAGAGAAATCATAAGATAATTACACTTTTGTTGGAACAATTGAAAGTTGGACCTCATGAACTACTTCACTTCTTCAACAAACGTAAAAGCTCAACAATTGTAATAGCAAACACATTGATAGTGCTCTCTAACATTGGCCAGACACATTCCATTTCCATTCTTTTGCTGAAGGCAGAGTTGCTTGCAAGATGGGAGACTACAGCCACCAGAGTCCATGACTTCGAGGCACCTTCCAATGTCTCCAACCTCTTTCCCCATAATCTTCACTGCTAACGACCGAAAAAAAAAAAAAAAAAAAAGGTGTAATCTTAGAAAACCCTAAAAGGTGGTTTCTAAGATATATGATAATTTTTGTTTGACAATCAAGAAAGGGTGCTCCATGGTAGTAATCGTAGCACCCCAAGCTGAAGCTCCCCATATGGCAAGCGGCACTTCCATAGGATCAACAAACGACAGTGGGGCATGCCGACTCGAACCCGCAACCAAATGACTCAAGTTACAACCCACAATCAGCCGACTCAAGTTGTGAGGGGGCAAGGGCTTCCTTCCACTAGGATACCAACCCCATTGGCAAGATATATGATAATCACAATCAATGATGTGCCATAGCTATCCACTTAGACATTAAGCTAATCATAGAAAACCATAGTTTTCAGGTATTGAACCTGATTACAACCCAAGTTGAATTGGGTTATTCTTAATGCTCGACTTACTATGACCCAACCAGGCTCAACCTGCCAAACAACAGATAAAATATAGGGTTTTGATTCAAATTTATGTACTTTAGCCCTTGTCTTCAACTCCACCCACTTCTAGTATTATGGGTTGGGTTAGTCTGGATTTGTTTCATACCGGATAGATCAGCTGGCTATTCCAAAAGATCCTAGCCATACCTGAACCAGAACCCAACAAATAGCCACCCCTATCATTTAACACACAAGCTGAGGCTTTGGAAAAAATGCCATCACAAACCCCTGAACTTGCATAAGAAGATAGACAAGTAAAATAATATATCAGTACCTGAGGAGACAAGCAGCAGAATAAAGATGCAGTACCCCAAGTAGTAAAGCTTCATTTTCAATGCCTATATTTCATGTGTACCTTCTTGCCTTCAACTCTTTTAGATATATATAGTGAACACTTTGTGCTCAACTTGGCAATAGCACATAATATTAACTCTATATCAATAGCAAGTTGGATTTGTTATATTTCTTAGTGGAAGCATACACGTTACCATTAATTAAAGTACAGATAGACATGAATAAGAAAAACCCACTACTGGTGGCTTACACTAAAAATGAATCTGATCAGGCAATGAAGGAATTAGGTTTCTGCCTCAATTAACTGGAATATTAATCATCGCTTTAGAGAGCTGAACACAATGGCAGACATGTTGACAAAAAATGAATGCTCACCTTCAGGATTCTTTTTCCTGGGAGTCTAGTCCATCATATGCTTGATTTAAAATTACATGGGATGGTCTAAATAGATCTAGATACAGATTTGACTAAAAGGTCATCTTTAGTTTAGATGTGATTGTGCTTTCTTGCTTTATAGTGTCGGTTGATGGCAATGTCGAAGATTCTTGTGTTAATTTCCTCTCTGCTGATGTCAAAAGGTGGGATGAGGAATCACTTTTGTTTCTTTCGTCTAGGTATACCTTATAATCTTGCACACGTTTTATTATTTATTTTTGAATATATTCTTTGCTCATCCATGGTAGAAAGAAAAAAAAAAACACTTTGATAGCCTAAATAAACTCCAGCACTAAAGGTGAAGGAAAACTTGCATATTAATAGACAAAATTATGCACCATAAGCTACTTGATGGAGAAGAAATTACTAAGCTCCTCACAACCATTTTCCAACTTGATTTGATATGGTACGACGATAAAGATTATGACTAAAGTTAAATGGGAAAAGTAGTGGTGAAAACTAATATTTTTCCTGCTTGCAATCTTTCATAGTTTGGACAACTCCAAAACGCCTCAAATTTGATTTTCCTTCTCACCCATGTATATATATTTTAATTAATTTAAGGGAAAGGGTTGGTTGTGTCTAGCATTGTGATTGGGCATGTCGCTAGCTTACTGAAAACTGGTGGCATACTTATCCTCTCCCATATATCATACTATCATACGATCATACTATCATACTATTATAAGAGTGCATGTACTCATGTGTTGTGGCTAACATTTCACTTGACTACTTTACCCCTCTTACTTATTTAAATCCCTTAACATTTTTGTTATCTTTTTTGTCAATCTTTTTTACTTTTCCGATTTGGTTGGTACCTTCTATATATTTTAATATTTTTAAATATTCTTTAAAAATCACTTAAATCTCTTTCCTTATCTCTCTCTTTCTCACTTTCCATTTTCTTTTGCAATAAGCCTTTCCCTCCTCTCTCACGTTCCTCTCTTTCCCTCTTTTTAAAATATCTTTTAGAATTTATTTTAAAAAAAATCTATAATTTAGGTATTTTTTTTCTACCAAAATCTTATTAGTTACCTTACCAATCAAAATTCCTCACCGTCCTCTCTCTCACCTTTCTCTCTTTTTCTCTATTTAAAAGATATTTTATGATTTTCTTTCTCTAATCTCCACTGTCTCCTACTCTCTCCCTTCCTATCCTTTCTTTCTCTATCAATTCCCCTCCTATAGCATGTTAACGGCAGACCAAACTAGGACTCGAACTGGGTCAGAGGGACAAGAGGGTATGTTGCACCGGAGTGGCATCAGAACTTGCCTATAACAGTTAAAGCAGATGCCTGCAGTTATGTGGTCATGTTTTTGGAGATAATATGTCGTAAAAGGGGAATTGATTACTCAGATCAATTGCTAAAGTATGGTTTGATAGATAGCCCAAGGCCTTTATGGGGTTGGAGCAATGAAGACACCGAGATTGACTGTCTATTGTTCTCCTTTTCTAAAGCATTTACAATGATGAAGATGCCCTTGATAATCCTAATACAATTGACTATTCCAATAGTTGAAGAGACACGATGGTCTAAAGGATATGTTGTATTGTTAGAATTTATATTTATTTTATTATAATTAAGTTTCAAAATGAGGTTTTTCTTTTATGTGTTTTATGACTTGTAATGGTGTGGGACCCTTAGGGTCAAGGTAGTGGAAAATGGTCAATAACACCCTATGGGAGCCCTAAATTCCATTCATGGCCATTACCATGAGTGGAGAGGTGGGCAAAGAAAATTGATTGGGATTAATTTTATTTATGAAATTAATTCTTAATTCATGCTATAGGTTATTGCCAAATGGAGGTAAATGGTCCATGTCATTATGTGGGTACCATAAAGTCCATTCATGGTCACTACCATGAGTGGGGAGGTGGGCTAGAAAATGGTCAATAATACCCTATGAGGGGTCTAAATTTCATTCATGGCCATTATCATGAGTGGGGAGGTGGGCTAAGGAATTGATTGGGATTAATTCAATTTATTGAATTAATTTTCAATTCATGTCCAGATGACATTATTCTCCAATTAACTTGCCATTAGTTGAACGTTCCTCTTGGGGAATCTAAGAGGGTGCAAGGATTGGTTTTTGGTCTATATAAATCTAACCAAATACCTTGTAGAGACATACATATTCACACATTGATACTCCATCTATTTCTACTCTTTGTAACCATACAAGTTTTTCCTCTTTCTTCTATTTTCTCTAAGTCTTTTGTAAGGTTAGAAGAGGTTGTTGTGCTGTAGCTTTTTGCTCCTAGAAGGGATTAGAAGAACTATCTCATCTTCTAGTGGAAGGTTATTTTATCTTGGAGGTAGAGATGCAGAACAACTCTTGACAGTAGAGGGCATTAATTACCTTAAAGGCAGCACTACAAGTGTGACTCAACCTCAATTTTGTTTGAAGATTCTTCAGTTGTTGTGGCTGTGATTCAACATCTATTTCAAGCTTGTCCTCATCTCATTTCAGTCAAGGATCAATACTACAACATCATAGTAGTTTCTACTGCAAAAGCTTTGTATTGCAATTTGTTTTATTTTTGTAAGAAATTGTAATACAATTACCCAACAAGTTTAAGGTAATTGATAGTTGTAAGATCCCATGGTTGATCTTGGAGATGCAAGCCTCAACAGAGGTAATGACTCCCACAACAATGATGGTCTTTCAATCACTATCATAGGTGATGCTTCAAACAACAATGTCGTTGATGAAACTATCAACGTAGGAGATCCTTCAAACATCAATGTTGAAGAAACAATCAACAACCAAGGAGGTAGGGTTTATATTAGCCACAATGGTAAGGGGATTCCTCATTTACCCACCATTGATTCAATTCTCATTAATGTTATCCCGTCGGTAAATGATCTTATCCCGGATTTGGGTAAGATGAGCATTGTCACTGAATTTGAAAAAATTAAGCAATATGGAGGTCAAAACTTCAAACAGTGGAGGCAAATGATGTTGTTTACATTAGCACAAATTGGGGTAGTATTTGCCTTGACTGAACCCATGTCGGAAAAAAGCAATGATCCTGTAAAGGAGGGCAAAAGGGTGACTTGGATTCAAGCGGATTACCAATGTAAAAATTGGATCTTAAATGCATTATCCAATGACTTATACCATGTGTATAGTTCATTGGAATATGCATATTCGATTTGGAATGCTTTGGTAAATAAGTACTCTCTTGAGGATGCTGGCTCAAAGAAGTACTTGGTGGCTAACTTTCTAAATTTTACTATGAAAGATAGTGACACCATTTCAAAATAAATTGATCAATTTCAAATCTTGGTTGGAAAGCTAGTAAAGGAAAAAATGGTTCTACCAGATGAATTTGTGACCAGTGCCTTAATTGAAAAGCTTCCATCTTCTTGAGATGTTTTCAAGTTGTCAATGAAACACAAGAAGACAGAGTTGACCTTGGACCAGTTGGTTGTAAGGATCAAAATTGAGGAAAATAACTGAAATAAAGATAAGGGTGAAAAAGACCTTGGGGAGAAACGCTTAAAAACGAACTTGATAGAAACCAACAAACATGACAAGAAAAGGAAGAACCGTCAATACAATGATGAGCATTCTTTTAAGAAGAAGAAACTCACTTGTTATGTGTGCGGTAAGCCAAGTCACTTCAAGAAAGATTACCGATTCAAGAAGAAAAAAATCTGAAAATGTGAACCTAGTTGAAGATAACGTATTTATAGCTATGGTCACAGAAGTAAATTTGGTTGAAAAATCAAAAGATTGGGTATTGGATACCGGTGCTACAAGACACATTTGTGGTGATCTAAAGATGTTCTCTTCTTATTCCATGAGTATGGGAGATGAAAATGTATCTATGGGAAATTTTCAAAGTGCCCCTATTATGGGGAAAGGAAAGGTAGTGTTGAAGCTCACTTCAGGGAAGACTATGGTTCTCACCAATGTCCTCCATGTGCCAGACATTAAGCGTAATTTAATTTTAGTTCATTTGCTTAATAAAGTATGAATGAAATTAGCTTTTGAGAGTAATAAGACGGTTATCACTAGGAACAATATATTTGTGGGGAAGAGATACCTTAGTGAGGGGTTATTTATACTAAGCATCAAAAATATTGTAATTGAGAAAACTAGTACTTCTTCTGTTTACATTGTTGTCCCTGCTAATTCTTTTAATTTGTGGCATGGTAGGTTGGGTCATAGTAGTGTGAAGTATATCACCAAACCATGCAAGTTAGACATGATCACCAATAAGGTGGAACCCCCTGTGAACAAATGTACAACTTGTGTAGAGACAAAGTTAACCAAAAAGCCTCATAAAACAGTGGATAGAAAGAGTGATCTATTGGAATTGATCCAAAGTGACTTGAGTGACTATAAGTCATATGAGTCTAGGGGAGGAAACAACTATGTCATAACCTTCGTAGATGACCACTCTAGGTATACCATGATTTATTTACTCAAATCAAAGGATGAGGCCGGAAAGACATTTATATCTTACAAAACGGAAGTTGAAAATCAACTTGACAAGAAGGTTAAAAGACTTAGAACCGATAAAGGGACTGAGTATTTTAACATTAAAAAGTTTTGTAAGGAAAATATAATTATCCATGAAACAATCCCTTCATACCAACCAGAATCCAACGGGGTTGCCGAAAGAAAAAATAGATCTTTTAAAGAGATGATGAACTCTATGTTATTGAGTTCAAGTGTACCACTTAATATGTGGGGGGAAGCCAAGCTAACGGCATGTAATCTATCAAATAGAATCCCACATAACATGACTAGTATGATACCATTTGAGAAATGGTTTGGAAGAAAACCAAGTCTAAAGCACTTACGGATTTGGGACTGTTTGACTAAGGTATTATTATCGGATACCAAGAAAATAAAATTGGGACCAAAAACATATGATTGTGTGTTTTTGGGGTATACTACTAATAGTATAGCATACCGGTTCATGGTGATTAAAGCCATGGATGATGTTATTGAAACAAATAGCATCATAGAATTAAGGGATGTTGAGTTCTTTGAAAACATTTTTCCCTTTAAGTTCAACTTACCTACAAATAAGGATAGTCAATTGACTTATGGGGAAATTGAGTTAAATGAAAGGGTTACCAATCAAGAATTGGGTAATGGTAATAGTAGTCAACCAAGGATGAGCAAACGACTCAAAAGACTCAAATATTCGAATGATGAGTGGCTTGTCTATTTAGTAGATAAGGATCCTCTTACATAAAAAAAGGCAATTACATCATCAGATGTCGTTTTTTGGAATGAGGCAATCAAGAGTGAACTAGATTCAATCTTGGAGAATACTACTTGGGAATTGGTAAATTTACCAATTGGTACCAAAACTTTGGAAACCAAGTGGATATTTCGAAAGAAACTAAAAAGTGATGGGTCACTTGATTGTTTTAAGTCTAGACTTATAGTCAAGGGGTTTAGACAAAAGCCTAACATTGATTACTTTGACATATTTACCCCAGTCCCTAGAATTGCCACAGTAAGGGTTATGTTAGCAATGGCGTCAATACATAACCTGGTCATCCATCAAATGGATGTGAAAACAGAATTTTTAAAGGGTAATTTACAACGCCACCCCCTGGAGAATGCTAGTATTATAGGAACACCCCCTCTCTTTCACCAAATTAGACTCAGACCCCCTACCGTCAGTCTCTGTTAAATGAGGATTTAAAATGACGATTTTACCCTTTTAACTAAAACACATTAGCTAATCATACTTTACCTTAACCCAACAATACCCCTCACCTTCACTCATCTTCACCCGTGGATTTCAGAGCCTCCTCCATCCCTGCGTGGTGCTGGTGGTACTTCTTCGTGTGCAACCGTCGGTGCCGCTGCAAACCCATCCACAATAAAACGCCTCTCTTTCTATCCTCTTTCCTTGACTTCAGTTGCTCACTCCAAGCCGACCCTTTCATCCATTTTATCTCTTTGAAAGAAACCCAAAATCCATGGGGATCATCGCTCGGAGAACGTTGCGAAACATAGCACCATTGATCTTGCATTTGGCTGATTCGATGCCCCAATTAACCCAAGAGATGTAGAAGATGTAGGTAACGTCGGTGATATGGGAAAGCTTGACGATGGTTTTGTCGGCATGGGAGACATCGCATTAGATGTAGTCAATAGGGTGGTCAACATTCCAGGAGGGTGGGGTGACAGGCTATGCCGTAGACCTTCCAGGGACCGCCAGGGGTGTACGGGAGGGGAAGAATCTAAGCCAACTAGCTATTGCCGATGATACCGATGATGCCGATGACCGATCCCACGCTCTCGTAAAGTCCCTTGAAGAAGAAGAAAACCCAAATTAATGAAAGAAAATGAAATTGCCTGAGTAGCGCTGATCGCTCCAACCCACCACCATTGTTCAAATAATTCTTCTGCAATTGATTTATCAAAGCCCCTTATCCCCAGCAACCATGTCTGTCCTCCCAACCACTGTAGAATTAATGGATTCTGCTGTTTGTAATGGCAATCCCGTGTAG
>NC_056557.1:28018033-28030839 GCF_013358625.1 Macadamia integrifolia | reverse complement strand
GATAATCAAGCAGCTATACATCTAGCCAAGAATCGGATATATAATGGTAAAATGAGGTATATACGTCTAAGACATAATCTTGTGAGACAGTACATAGATGAAGTAATGATAGCTATCAATTATGTGAAGTCAGAAAGTAACCAAGCTGACATGTTCACAAAGCCTATGTTTGCCAAGAACTTGTGTAGTGCATCTACAGGAATGGAGTTTGATGCCTAATCCTTAGGTCATGTGATAGACACCCTACCTATGTGAAGAGACTTAATACCTGAATTAGGTTCAAGAGGTACAAACGAAGTCATGGGTGACCAGCTCAGTATTACTGTTTGTTCAAGTATTCATTCCAAGATGTAGATGGTGATAGTAGTACCACCATAAGGATAAAGGTTGAGTGGTAAAGCTCTTAATTAATCCAATCCCAAGAAATGTGGGGGTATGTTAATTGTGGTGCACATCGGGGACTAACCTAAGTGGATGTAGGGGGTGTGGCCACCGTCGATGAGAACTTGTAGGCAAGTTCTCTAAACATTCATGAGTCCAAGATAAGGGACATGGCCGGTTCAAAAGTCCAAAATGATTATATGATGGGTAGCTCAAAAGTCGACTTATGGGATGTGATTGATGGATCGGTTAGCTATACCAATGAGGAAAGGTTCAAGGAGTATGACTCTACACGTACTCTGTAGCCCGACTCATTAAACCTAGTGTAGGTTCAAGTTCGAAGGACACCTACAACGATGTGTCCTATAGTGTTTAATACAGTCATAGCATATGTGTGCTTCGTGTCATTTGAAACTTGTGGGGGATTGTTTGAATTTATATTTATTTTATTATAATTAAGTTTCAAAATGAGGTTTTTCTTTTATATGTTTTATGACTTGTAATGGTGTGGGACCCTTAGGATCAAGGTAGTGGAAAATGGTCAATAACACCCTATGGGAGCCCTAAATTCCATTCATGGCCATTACCATGAGTGGAGAGGTGGGCAAAGAAAATTGATTGGGATTAATTTTATTTATGAAATTAATTCTTAATTCATGCTATAGGTTATTGCCAAATGGAGGTAAATGGTCAATGTCATTATGTGGGAACCCTAAAATCCATTCATAGTCACTACCATGAGTGGGGAGGTGGGCTAAGGAATTGATTGGGATTAATTCAATTTATTGAATTAATTTTCAATTCATGTCCATATGACATTATTCTCCAATTAACTTGCCATTAGTTGGACGTTCCTCTTGGGGAATCTAAGAGGGTGCAAGGATTGGTTTTTGGTCTATATAAATCTAACCAAATACCTTGTAGAGACATACATATTCACACATTGATACTCCATCTATTTCTACTCTTTGTAACCATACAAGTTTTTCCTCTTTCTTCTATTTTTTCTAAGTCTTGTGTAAGGTTAGAAGAGGCTGTTGTGCTGTAGCTTTTTGCTCCTAGAAGGGATTAGAAGAACTGTCTCATCTTCTAGTGGAAGGTTATTTTATCTTAGAGGTAGAGATGCAGAACAACTCTTGACAGTAGAGGGCATTAATTACCTTAAAGGCAGCACTACAAATGTGACTCAACCTCAATTTTGTTTTAAGATTCTTCAGTTGTTGTGGCGGTGATTCAACATCTATTTCAAGTTTTTCCTCATCTCATTTCAGTCAAGGATCAATACTACAACATCATAGTAGTTTCTACTGCAAAAGCTTTGTATTGCAATTTGTTTTATTTTTGTAAGAAATTGTAATACAATTACCCAATATGTATCTAGTGTGTTTTTGGCTCCCATTCTCCTGGTCTTCCTGTGGAATACTCATGACAAAGTGAGTTCTCAAGTTAGAATTGTTGTGTATGTTACTGATGTTCTATTCGGTGCTGGACTCAGTATTCTTGCATTTATCTTCCTGAGATCTTATCAGCCACCTTCTCACGACCCCATATATAGAAAGTTTATCTTTCTATATTCTCTCCACAATTACTTCCCCTCTCTCTCTCTCTTTAAAGGTGTTTAACAGAGTCCCTATAAGGTCCCTCAAAATCCCCAAAATCTGCCAAAACAATAGTACAGTAAGACTCACTGGTAGGTATCCACAGATAGATGTCTGTGGGGTGGACAAAGGCTATACAGGTCTCAAACACCATCACTGATAGGTGTCTATTCCTCCAAAAGCTCCAACCGGTGACATGGGCAGTATCTCATCTGAATAGCGGTTTCACCGATAGGTGTCATTGGTGGGCAATGGTCTTACCGATGGAATACCTAGAAGTTCCTGAACTTCTCAAGGTTTCATCACCTTGGGTTCAACAGCTAAGATTCATTCTGTGGGGTTTATAGAGGATCTTCCCAGCTTTTATTTAAGTTGATCGTGTCTCCACCGAGCCAATTGGGAGATAAGTCGATCATTCGACTAAACCCTAAACCCTTATTTGAGCAAAAATGCTTCCGAAGCTCAGGTAGCTCACTTTGAGCTTGGGAAATGCACGGGGAAGTGAAATGCATATTATCTACGCCAACCTAGGTCATCAAGGTCAAGGTGTACCCCTTGATCCGGAAAAACTCTGATTATATTCCTACCCAAAACCTAAAATGGAGATTAAAGAAGTTGGGGAAGGGGTTTTTCCCTTACCTTTAGAAGCTTCGGCAACAAAGGGGAGTGGTTGGGGAAGCTCTCCTTCTCTCTTCTTCCCTTCCTTCTTCTTCTCCTTCTTTCTCTCCCTCCCCCACCTTTTTCTCAGGTGAAATGAGCCTTAGGACTCATTGTTTTTTTATTTAGTCAAGACCTTTTTAGGTCTGTTTGCTTGTGCACTGGGCCTTGGCCAAACCAACTCAGCTTTGAGGTCAGGCCACGAAAACCAACCACCTTGGGCTCATAAGTGGTATAAGTGGAGTAGGTAGGTCCCATGTAGTGTGGGGATAAGAGTAGAGTGGGCCACTATGTATATAGTAGGTCCCAAAGACAACAAAAGCATTTCAACACAGTAGGACCCACCGGTTGATAGCCACCAATAGATTGTATAGTTGTTGTACTTAGATGGTTTTCAACCCCTTTTTGCCAATACCTAGGGGGTTCCCTAGGGACTTGTGCATGGCCTTTTAGTGATGTTCCCACCATACAAGGGGGACAAATGAGGAAGTGTTCAGTCACTTGCCACTAAATCTTGGGAGGTTTGAATCCCTTCCAGTTTAACTAGCAACATCTGCAATAATATGTAGGGTCATTCCTCCCCTCCATGCAATAGATTGCTATAAGTTAGTATGTAGTAGATTTGAAATTCCCTAGTGCATTACTTATTGTAAAGAGTTAAATTTGACCGGAATAGGGTACAGGTATAACAAGATTTGCCAATTCTGAGGCCAATCCAATTTTAGCATAAATAATTTATCCCTTTTGTAAATATCCATGTTCATCTAAACAAGAGGCCATTGCTTTAGATAGTCTTATAAAAGAAAAAAGTATTATGCAAATTATGCAAATAAGGCTGAAGGGACTCAGCGCCTTCGACCTTGGGGTTTAGATTAAGGAACTATTGTTGACCCCTTTTAGCCATTTCCCAAAGAGAAAGAAGGATCTTACTTCCCTACAGAAATCCTCACCCACAATATCCCAGCATTTCCTAAAAAACACACCTGGGAAGCCATCGGGGCTTGGATAACTATCTGGGTCAAGCTCCCATACAGTACTTTTAATCTCATTTTTGGAACCGCCCCCAAACCTAGGATAAAAGAATGGTGTTAGCCCTCACGGGCAAGGATTAAAAAATTACTGTTCACAGTTATATACACAATATCTTTTACCTAATATAATTGAGTCTCTAGTATATTTTCAAATTTAAAAAAATAAATAATAAAGAAAAAGATTGCAATATAACCATTGTTAGCAAAAATGAGTTTAAAAATCTCCATTTTAAATGCTTTTCTATTTTTTACTATTTAAAATACATTTTTCGTATACTTCCTAAAGATAAGGAAAAAAACTGCAAATGACGAGCATTCCCGTTCTAAACACATTTAAATCGTGTTTAAACACGTTCCCGTTTTTTGGCTTTTTTAAGACTTAACTTATTAAACATAAAGTCTATTAAATTGATCATATCTCTCTCTCCCAAACTCTAATCGACCTGATTCTTTCTCCAATTTGAAACTAACTTAATGGCCTATATTTCTCATGATATCACCTTCAACTCAATATCAATGCATGGACATTGAAATTGAGCTACAAACTGATGCATTTGCTGAAAAGTATTCCAAAAGTGATGACTCCTAACTCAAACTGAACATACATTACTCCAAAAATGTGTTGACTATGCTGAAAACAATGGACAATATCATAGCCAAGCCACATTGCTCAATAAGATTTTGAACATGTGTGGTGTATGAATTTAAAATTGGTGTTGGATGATATTCAATTATATGTCTTAGAGCTTATAATGAGACATGGGATGATATATGCATTAATGTTGGATATTGTAGTTATTTTAAACATTAGATGCAAGTATTCATGTAATAATTCCTTAATTTATATGAGTATACCACCTTTTCTAGTCCTGTTTGTTTGAAATCTACATGGTTAAAACTTATACCGGCTGTTTTCCATTTTTTACCATTCTATAGTTTTTTTTTTTTTTTTTTTACCATTTATTTGTTTGAATTTTTTTACTATTTAAAACTTGTACCGTCTGTTTCTTTCTTCTTCTTTTTTTTTTCTCGTTCCCATTTTGCTAACCATGATTATGACAACTCCTATTTCTATCATATTACACAAATCTGATCAATACAAATACTATGTCTGTTAGTTATCCTTCCATAAGATATAGTTGTAATTGGTATTAAAAACTAACATAATTGAGCAGATCGATTAAGTGAGGCCTAAGGTTAACTATAAACCAAGAATCTTAGCTATCATTCCAAAAGATAATAAATTCTTAATTGGTAACTAAAGCTCGGCCCACCACACCTTTGGTTTGGCTCATCACTACAAGGTGCAATCTTGCTTTCGAACTTCATATTCTTCCGCTTCTACTTGGTCAACTGAATCAACGACAATTGGAAATTCAATGGCCTATGTCTATGGAATAGGTCCTTTATCCGGGAACGGAGACTGATCAAGATGGATTGAATTTAAAAAAGGAAAAGATAGACCAAAAACCAGCCAATCCGAGTAGCCATCATCCATTTCCACAGATAAGAGATCCATATCATGTGGCTTCAGCCATTTTGAGCTATGTGGAGGTTTGAATTCTAAAATTGGACATGGTTGGGAAGATACACCATTGTTAATCGCATGTCAAGATCATGGTCACATCCCTATCATGTGGCCCAAGGAATTGAGACTTTTATGTTTGTATTTTCAGTAATCAAAATATGTTTACCTCAAAACTCCCAAAGTTGAATTGTTAATAAATTTTCAATATTCAGATATCTATGTAAGAGAATGAGATAGGACTGAAACTTTCCAAATTGATAGATGATGATGTGGAAATGTCTATAAGATTTGATTGCCAACAAATGCACTATATATAACATGTGACTATGTTCTCTGCCTCTCTCTCTCTCTCTCTCTCTCTCTCTCTCTCTCTCTCTCTCTCTCTCTCTCTCTCAAAATTATCTTACAGTCATTTTAAGAATTATGATTTAAGTGAAATCTATCATTTATACTATAATGGAAAGTGAAGCCAGCTGCCCCTCCCCACTCTAGTACTTGTTTCCTTTTTATATGTATTTTTCTATTTTAAACTTATTCTCCCAATTACATCCCTAAACTTCCAAGGATGCCATTAGGAGAAAGATTTCCATAATTCTTTCTTTTCAAGGACCATTACACTTATAAGGAAGATGTTTTCCCCAAAAAAAAATTAGATGGATAAGATCCAGTATAATATTTCCTAATACTGAGATTCATTCCATTAAAAATTTAATTATATTACTTTTAAAAACATAAAATGAATCATTTTTTCCTCTCTTTTTATTTATTTATTTGTTGTAATAGCATACAAAAAATCATTATATTTGGGGTGATGTATCTTTTTCTTTTTTTTTCTTTTTTTTTTTTTTTTTTGTCAATTATAGAAAGGAAAGACATCCCATATATATATATATCTCTCTACTAATAATATTTTACCAGACACGTTAATTGAGTTCTCTATATAAAGACTTCCTTCTCCATTCACCATCCATAAGCGACTTGGATTTCAAGAAGAAGTACAGCCATTAAGATCCTTTGGGTAACTATTCATGTCCCTTTCCCCCCTCGATCCCCTCTAGTATTGATATCAGTAGCATTATGAGTTTAATTTTCTTCTATTATATGATATGAGCATCATATGTGTTCAATTGGTTACAGGTGGAATTTTCATTTTGTGGCGATAATTTTAGCTTTAGCAATGGTGTTCTGCCACCTCTAAAGCTCTTATTTCTTGTAATGTATCCTAATAACAACAATCTTAAGTAAAGGCTAAATCAAACTATGTTTGTGTTTACCCTTCCTTTTAAAAATTTCGGAAAGATATCAGTGACATTCTCTTCATAATGAAAAATTATCTTATAACACTTTCATCTCTCCTCCTAATATTTATCAAGTAGATCTCTAACTTTGGGGCTGAAAGTACTACATATCAAATTTAGGTTTACTTAAAACTCAGAAGAAGGAATCCAATAACATTTCTACATGAAAATATTGTCACTATATTTCACAATCCAACGCATATGAATCCTTGTAAAATTTAGAGTATTTATAAAATTAGTTTAAAAGGAAGATGCATTTCTGCTGTCCCCAAAGAACGAAGAACGATTATCTCTAACTTTAAGATTTTTCAAGGAAATATTAAGTCTTATTCAAAAAAAAAAAAAGGATAACCGTTATAAAAGGCTTTATTCATTCCAATCAACTCTTAGCAATTGATTGCAAATTTGTCACCAACTGGTGAGGTGAATTTTGGCATTATCCTCTTCTTTGTCCCTTTAGAATTTCCTATTAAGTTATCTATCTCTTAAGTGATGCAAAGAGAATACATAAATAAGATAAGGGAGAAAGAACCATGCTTGCCTGGCGTTCTCTACCTCAAACAGAGTTGGGTGTGAAAAGAACCAACTAAGGCTGCACGTGTTAGGTATTTTCACGCCCAGTTGTATCTGTGTGTAGGTGTGTGGACAGGAAGAGTTCCTTTTCACATGGTTAAAACCATAATAGGAAATAAGGTAGACATATATTTCATTTTGCACTAGACAATTGTGGAATTTTCAAGACTTAAAGTCTTTTTCAACCTACCAATAAGAGGAGTAACGCTCTTTTCTTAGATTCTCAAGGACAATTCTTTTCCCAATGTTTATGAGATTGATTTACATTTTTGTCCCGCGGATCTTCTTTTGTTTTTCCTTCAATATTTTTATTGTAATAATTATATTCTAAATGATTGAAATATCTAGTAACACTTTAGACAATTACTACTCACTAGCTAGAGCTATTTATGTGTAAAATGAGATTTTACCATATTCTTAAAACATAACAAGTTTTTAAATCGAGTAATTTTTTCAGAGATGCCTTACATGATCGAAGTCACAAGGTTACGTACACAAGAACTAGGCCTCACTTTAGTAGGTAAAATGTGGTATTAAACGATAGGCATGACACTAGCCACCATAGCCCATCCTAGCCCTCAGGTTTTTTTGGGGGTTCAGTTCTATATTGGCCATATAAGGACATAACAGGTCTAAGATGGGCTTGTGCTTTCCCATGAACCTCATGATGTAAAAATGTGTTATTGAAATGAAATGGACTATTTTTTGTTATTCATCTAATTTGTAGGATTTAGCTATCATCTTTGTCTAAAGTACAATTAGCTTAGGATGGTCTTTTTCATTTTTCCTAGTACCTGGATAAAAGAATTGTTTTTTTTATCTCATTCAATTTATTTTTTGTTCAGGAATTTTTCCTTTTTAAGAGCAGGATTACGCCAAAACATGGCAAATGCATTACTACGAAAAGATGGAGGATTAGTGTTTTCAAAGGGTTAAGAAGCCCGAATAAAAATACAAAAAACTATGTAATCAGATCAATGATTTACCAGGTGTGGTATATGAGTTTCAGTCTTTGTTATATAAAGTATCACATGATTCCAAAAATGGTCATCCTAAATGGCCTAATGCATATCTATTCTTCATAATCTGTCATTTTGTTGGTTATTCCAAGATACAAAGAAGAGAAATGCATGTTTTTCATGAGTTTAATGAATGTTCATTGATGCAACTTTACTGCAACAGATCTTATTGCTGCATGATGGTTCCAATGAAGTAAAGAAGGAAGCTAATGAAGGTACATAAGTAAAAGTTACTAAGTTATAAATATCTAACTATTTTCACTCACATTGATTCTCATATAATGATTTGTTCTCCTACAGCTTTCAATGACAAAAATCAACCAAAATGCAGTAATCCTGAAGATAATTTTCTCTCCAACTGGTAGGATCCGACCAAGAAATGGAGGAAAAAACTTCACCAACAAAGAAGTACTCATGGCTGAAATCATGCCCAGGGTAAAAGACCAAAACCGCACCCTTCCTCTCTTTCCCACAGAAATAAACCCGCAACCCTCCTCCCCCTCCCCTCTCCAGCACCCCCATCCCCGCAGCACCGACACCCCCAGCACCTCCACCCTCCACCCAAGACATTGGTTTAGTTACTATAACTTGTAGTAATATTATGTTTCTTGTTACTTTACAGACTCTTTGTAACGCCTAAGAAACTGAGGTTGGGAGAGGGCTTACAAGTCAATGACTTCGCTTCATCACATATGATTTTTTTCTCCTACAGCTTTGAATGAACCAAAATCCAGTAATTCTGAAGATGGTTCCTAAGGTACGACAACAACTTAGCCTTGTCCTAACTAAATAGGGTCGGCTGAAGATGATCCCAGAGATAGAGAAGATAATTCCCAAAAGCTATTGCTGTTTGATCTCAACCTTGAACATACTACTGAGGAGGTTACCACAACAGATAGAAGAAACCATCCTTGGAAATATGTCTTAAATTGGAACATGATGGTAATCTAAACATCAAATAATATTTCATTGACATCCCCCTGAGTAGTTTCCATTGTATTTATTTTAAGATGATCGTCACTGTGAAATATTTTATGGGAAAAAGATTCTGTCTAGGAGTGTTGCGTTTGCACCAAGGCTCCGGAGAGGGCGAAATTACCACTCCGATTGAAAGTCAAAAATCTTGTTCCTATTGATGTTTCTGTGTGTACTCCCATTGGTCCAAAGCTATTGCAGGAGTCAAAAGGAACCTATTTTCCTCAACAAAATTAAAAGTAACCTTAATATCTAAAGCCCAAAATCAATATCTGAAAAATAACTCAAGAATTTTTGGTATATTGTTTATCATATTGGTGCAAAATTAGAATCAAACTACGGTCATTGTATATCATATTCAGCGATGCAATTATTTGTTCTATTGCCAAAAATAAATTTAGGCGAGGGTAATATATCTGTAAAAACGCAACCTTAAAAGCGATGCAAAAGATAATGGAAAAATAAGAACAAACAATACATACAAGTTTACGAGGTCTAGCAAGATTGCCTACGTCCTCGGTGAGATAAAATTATGTTTTACTATCAATGGAGAATAGGGTTAGAGCACTCGTCCTCACACCTCTCAGAATTGCTTACAGGGAAAATAAAACTCACTAAAAATATATAGCGAAAAGCCCTAATATCGAAAAGTACAAAACTGCCCTCATATATGGTGGGACCGTCGTTCTGTCAGGAGGACCTGCACCATTAATACAAGACATCATACACCAACATATATCTACTATTAGGCAACGGGTAAATTTTTTCCTTCGCCATATATTGCATTTGGCCACGGAGTTATTTTTATAGTTGCCAAAACCGGTGACAAAAATATCTCTTTTTTGGAGTGATTTCTAAAATTAAGCTTGCTTGCTTACTTCTGTGACAAACATCTTCACAAACCTTTTGGTTTGATTCTCTATGCCAGTAGCGTATATGGTTTCAACAACCCAACACCCAACTTCTGTCATATGGCACTTTTATGGATTGATAGACCAAAAGGGCCCTTTTTCATATTTCGATTTTCAATATAAATGGATTTTGTCAAGTAGAAAAATAAAATATTCAAATATTCAAAACTTTCTAAATGTAGGGAGGGTGCATTTGTACCAAAAAGTTTAAATGGAGCGTGAACATACATGGATGGGTATGCCATCAAATGGGAGGTCTATGATTAAATCTGATTCTACAACTTGGTGTAGGGTCAATTTACACCATCATGTAGTTGTTTGTCAATATAGTTAAAATTACCACATCACCTTCCGGGTGGCAAAATTTTGGGTGATAAAGTAGCGATTCTGTCTACGTCCACAGTGGAGATAAACTTTTCACTAATATTAATAGGAAAAAGTACTTTAATCCGTTAGGGCCGGATACAGTATCTCTCTCTCTCTCTCTCTCTCGACCTTATTAAGTATCCTTACCGTTTTTTCTTTTTTTTTTTTGAATTGTTCCTTTTCCTATCTCCGAGGAGATTGATAGTGTTTATGAGTCCTTGGCTAGAAAAGCCTTTTCTCTGTGTGTATGAGACAATTTGACCACTTTCCACTCTTTAGTTATCAGATGTTATATCAATCGGATACTACATGTTGGACACACCTCAATAAATAATCTTTCTTTCCACCCCCAAAAAAAATTGCAACCTCCAATATACGATCCCAATTTGTCACATTTATTGATTCTCCTTATAAAATGACCTTACTACCCCTTCAATGTATGATACCATTTTATTACATCTCTCATCCACTACTTTCTAAGAGAACCCTCTTCCAATATTAATATACAAAGTTATGGCTTGAATAAGATCAAACCAGGATAACCAGTTTCGGGTTTTTTGGTTTGACCCGGCACAGAACCTAACATAAGGTGTGCCAATCAGAGGGGGGGGTATAGGTTTGGGGCTCTAGTTGGGAAAAATACATCCAGCCCAAACACAAGTAGGTAGGCCCTGTTCACTTTAGCCCACGAACGTAAAGGTTAAAAAGGTACGGGTCCGCTTAAGAACAGCTCATGGGGCACAGTGGGCCCAAGACACACCAGCTCGTTATCCTTCAACCGTTGAGTGCGGGAGGTTTTCGTTGCTCTGTGAATCCAGCCTGGCGCGGTGCCCTCCACTTTAGGACCCAACGAGTGGTTCAGGCCTTCGCCTGGACAACATGATCCAACACTCAACTTGGAACGGGCGAGCCAAAGGTCAATAGGATCATGACAGAAGTAATTTTTACCAATGTCAAGTCCTCCAACTCATCCATCAACAGTTCCACCCAGAAATTTTATAGCTTATGACCAAACAAATTAAGCTAAGGGAAAGATAGTGGAGGGAATATATAATGCAAAAATCAATATAATTTGGTTACATGGCAATGGAACGCAAGACAACAATGATAACTGGAAGTTGACTACAGGCTCAATATGATTGACTTAATGCCTTTTTTATCAAGTTGTGATGGCTGCAGTGTCCCAAAATCCAGATGCGAGGAAGATTCATGGTGAAATTACTGATAGGTTAGGTCTACATTTCAAAAAAGAAAGTACATAGAGACAGACAGACAGATACCGAATGGAAGACTAGAGAAAGAAAAGAAAATTATCATAATCTTCGATGGCATCGAGAAGAGGGTTGAGTAAATAGAAATTGAAATTCCATCTGCGGGGACGATGCAGAATGTGAGATCATACTGACCACAAGATGGAGGGTGACTTTGAGATCCATTTGATGTATTATCAAGAGAAGATGCTTGGGATCTGTTCAGAAACCATGCCGGTGAGGTGGTCAACACTGCAGAAATCCAGGGTGTGGCAACTGAGGTTGCAAGAGAATGACTGTTTACCTATTGCCCTGTCATAGTTGGAAGAGCACTGAGAAACAACAAAGACCTAAGAATATTTCAAAAGGCTGCTCAGAAACTTCAGATTCTAAGCCTAGGAATGTTGACGGAATGGAATCGAAGGAACTTTTGTGCCTCCAATTGAGCTATGATCATCTCAATGAGAGAAACCAAACAGTTCTTCTTTCTGTGTAGCTTGTGTCCGATCATGACATTGATACAGAAATGTTAGTCGAATGGGACAGGGCCTGTTTTCTGGAGTTGACTCGTTGGAAGAAGCATAGGATGTTGCACATATCATGGTCCAAAAGGTAAAATCTTCTACCTTGCATATTAGATGGAATTGCATCCAGATTTCAAAGACCTGCAATCACATAGTGTAGGTACCAATGCATGATGGGTCCGCGATATGGCCCTTTCAACTACATCCAAGTTTGGAGATAATCAACATGTATCTTTGGTCAAACCTGCATAGGATTGAAAGAGTAGCCAGCAGAAGAAACATTTGAAAATTACTCCATAATTTCTCTAATGCACAATGAACTTTGGGGGCTTCCCAACAGCACCATATTGGAAATGGCCAAATCTGCACACTTTATTGCTCCAAGGAAACACTTCGATAAAGAAGTTACCAGATGATTTTTTTAAAGGATGACAACATTCAAGAGTTTTGGATCTCAGAATCTTGAACTTATAATTTAGCTTTGGATGGGGATCACTACCACTAAAATCCTTGACAAATCTCTGCATGCTATATTTAGATGGTCTTTTCATAAGTAACATATCTATACTCGGAAAATAAAAACTGTTGGATATAATTGGAAAACTATCACCTCAATTCATTGCCAAGTGGTAATTGACTAGGTATCCCATCAATTTTCGGTTGAACCTTACTTTTTTTTTTTGGGGGGGGGGGGG
>NC_056557.1:27979907-28017549 GCF_013358625.1 Macadamia integrifolia | reverse complement strand
GGGGGGAATCAACTTTGTCCTAAATTCCAAGTATCACAACCTTCTGCTGTCCAGTCAAACCAACTCCTATTATGACAGAAATATTTGTGGTCCACATTTTTTCTTCTAATAGAAAATTTTTACTTTCAGCTTCCAATTCAGCAGGCAAAGGGCGTTCAAAAGGAACTGAACTAAAATCTTTTTCACAAGGCATCATTTCGGTGGCTTTTACGGCTGACATTTTATCAAGAGGGTGGGGCATCTTCCATTCTTCCTACAGTGTTCTGAATTGCTCGAAGTTGCACTAAACTGGTTGGTTTGAGATTATCGAAAAGAAAGGATCCAATAAGACCAGAAATCAGATTGCTCCAATTTCCTTTGGGACTCTAGGAGGATAGATGTTTGTCGAAGCACAACAGATAGACTCACATGCTCCCACTTCTGAACCTGGAGCAAACTAGTAAACAAGAAGCCATGTAAGCTAGCCAATGCTCTGCTAACACCCTAAGTGAATGGTAGACAGTTCAATCATCTCTTTATCAAAGTATTGGTGTATGCATTATATTATGTGGCTTGGAACACCCAACCAAAATTCAATTGGCCATCAATACTGAGAGGCTGAATCCATCCTTCAGATCCTGGATACTTAGGCACACCCATATGATATCATTATTGCACGTGCATATTCATCAGTTACAAGGGTGCACAGCACTTGAAGGTGATTTCATCTTTTATTGAAGGACCCAACTGAGAATTGATGTCGGACATATTCATGTTTTTCTTCCTCTAGAGCAAATAAACAGTGCATTCTACCTAAGTTTCTCAATTTATTCTCACAATGATTTATACAGCCTCCACTGGCATGAAACATACAGTATATGTCACTTAATAACTGTGTATGATCTATTGAGTGGGAAACCTTCCACCTAAACTTCAATTCTTTTTTTTTTTTCTTCTTTTCAAGATCTATACCATATAGAAGAAGTACATGTACGAATCTTGGAGCTTCCTAGTCCTATCCTAACCAATACTCTTTAACTTATCCTATGCTAACTAGAAATATATCATATTAAAACATATTACATCAAAGGAGCTGGCAAAGTCATATTTCACTTAAATAACCAACATGACCATGAATTGGCATGACGCTGGCACAGTTGACAGTTTCGATATGGTTGTCTCACTGTGATGGCGACCTCAACCCTCGTGGAATTACAAAGGCTTTGAACTCTCATATTTGTAATGCTCTACAACAGCGACTCAGCCTTATCCCAAATAAATGGGGTCGGCTGCATAATTATAATGCTCTGTGGACTAAAAAAGTATCAACTGATAAAGCATAATTGAGAAAGTAGTGTTGGCACCAGAGGAGGTGGCAGTCATTATACTTGTACTCATAGTTGTCACGGCGCCAAGGCGAACCAAGGCGGTGAAGGGTTGTCTAAGCGCTTAGGCAAGAAGGCGTCCGCCTTAAGGCGAACAAGGCAAAAAAGTGTTATTTTTTATTTTTCCTATTTTCTAACATTATTTAGTAAGTTATATATACCTTGTATCATAAAAAATCAAGATTAAGCCACATCAAGTCATTAAAAATCAACATTTAGCCATATCAAATCATAAAAAATTAACATTAATTCATATTAAGTTATAAAAAATCAACATTTAAAGAAATTCTCTTATTCTATAATAAGTTTGACTAGTCAAATGATTTTATTTTTACATGAGACTTTTTGTATTAGTTATAATATAAAACCAACTTTCCAACAAGTCTAAGATTACTTAAATCTGAATTGCAATGACAAAGTTATGCTTCAGTCAATCTTATTTTTAAATGAAAATAATTTTATGAATATCAAAACAAAATATTATTTTACCGGACTTTTGGTTTTTAGCAATGTTTTAACATGATAGAATTTATAAAATTTTCATAATTGAGAAAAACTCCAGCATTTAAAAGTTGAAAATCGTCCCTATAACCAAAATCCAATTTTTGTTCTTAGACTGGGGGGTTGACTTTTTATCCTTTTGGAATTTGATTTTTAAACTATTTTTATTGGATTCAAATAGGGGGTGTTTGCTTATTTATAAATAATATCTTAAGTAAATGAAATAAGTACCAAAACACAAGGCGACATGCAGTGCAACAAGGCGGTTGTCGCCTAGGCCCCAGGCAAACCGCCTGGACGCCTAGTCGTCGCCTAGACGACGCCTTGGTGATGCCTTGCCAACTATGCTTATACTATCATTTTCTCTGTTCTGCACTTTTTCCCTACTTTTACAAACTGTCTTCAGTATAATTCATCCCTCAGGTGATCATTTTGACCCCAGGAAGCAGATACACATTCATTCTATCATTGTTACCTTTAAACCAGGAAGCAACCGCAAAAATGCTTTGAGTTGGCATTAATTATTAGTATTGACAATATCTTTTTAACTGTGTGTTGTGCATGTGTGAATAGAAAATGGATTGAAAATTATAAACTGCAAAACCTATTTTCTTTGGTTTGGTTAGACTATCGACACCATTTTTCTAACTGTGTTGTGCATGTGTGATTAGCATGTGGATTGTAGATTAGAAACTGCAAAAGATATTTCCTTTGGTTAGATTGGACTTTCTAACAGTAGAGTTTTTTTTTTTTTTTTTTTTTTTTTTGCTAACCAAGGTGTCTAGGCCAACTTACGCGCACCTCGACTAATCCTCGGGGAGACTAGCATAGCAATCCACCGCCATAATCTCCACTTAAATTGCAAATGCACAGATGGTGAATCGAACTTGAGACCGTGCGCCTAATCTACACAATCCCCAATTCGCCCTAACCATCTGAGCAACCCACGGGTGGGTACAGAACAAATAAGAAAACATACACACACACACACTCACACAATGTGTACGACAGGGTTCGATCCCACGACCTCCTCCCCTAAGTGCCAGCTCCACAAGTCGAAGCTACCACCACTAGGCTATCCTAGTGTTCGTACTTTCTAATAGTTGTAGCATAAGCAGAAGTAGCCTTAATTGAAGAACTTAGGAAATAAAATAAGGTGACCTTGCATTCAGTTTAGGTATTAAGGCCTCAAATCTTATAAAGAATCGACATATAAATGCAGTTCAACGAACTACAAAGAGATTTAAACAACCAACGCAAAATCATATTTTATTTCTGGCCTATGAATGTTAATCAAAGGAAGGAACAAAGCTGCTTGCTCTTTACAACCAAAGGAAGAGGACACTACAGAGAAACTTACAACATAAAGATGCCCCAGAGGATGCAAGTTCTACACAGAGAGAACAGGGAAAAAAGGAAGTCAATAGGGAAGGTCTCCTTCAAGAATTTCCCAGTTATCTTCTTCTTCATCCTCATCCTTCTTCTTGTTCGATGATTCCTGCTTATCTGGAGGTGGAGTTCTCGGGGTGAAGGTTCGTCTGGAAACAGAGAGCAATGGTGATACTAATAATCAAATAATCAATGCCCAAAGAGAAAGCCAACAAAGTGGATAAATATTTTCTACTAAAAAACGAACTGCACAAGCAATTAGTAGAAAACTAAAAGGTAGATAGCACTAAAGCATACAGAACGAAACTGGAGATGCATTGTGAGTAGAGGCAAAATCAAAAGTAAGCTTAGAAGCCAAGACAATGAGAAACAAAAGCAGAACCCCAAAACCCACTTCATCACCAACAGACCAACAGAAGGAGAGAGGACAATATAATACCCCAGCCAAAAGAGAAACAAAGAGTATTCCTAGAACAAATTCCAACAAAAACTAGACAGATTATAAAGTTCTGCGACTCTGCCCAATTACAGAACAAAGAAATGAAATATAGAAGCAATGGATTTGGCTCGTAGCAGAACGAGAAGTAAACCTAAACAGGCCAAAAACATTTACTGAAACAAACTGGAGAAAAGAAGCCCGAAGGAAAATGAAGATTTAGATCCAAAATCGAAAAGGGAATATAATCCAACTCAAAATAAAAGCAGATTACAGTTCCATAGAGAGAAGAAAAGATTGGGAACAAAACCTTCTTCGATTCCTCCTAGCAGCATCTCTGGTCCTTCTCTTCCTCTCATCCTGCTTGTTCTCAAAGTACCTTCTCCTCTTGGATTCCAGAATTACTCCAGCCTTCATTACTTCCCTCCGAAACCTCCTAAGCAAGGCCTCTTCTGATTCATCTTCACCCACAATGACCTGAACGTTGTATGCAGATTTGAAGAAAAGGGTATTCGCGTAAAGAAGAGAAGGGCATACCACGGGCAATAAATCCGATGAATAAGAAGAATGAGGCTCGTTCTCCACTACTGGAACTAACTCATTTCCGTAGATACCATTCTGAAACGATCTGGAACATGAGATAGAAATAAGAGAACCACAAGGAACAGATGAAGAAGAAGAAGAAGAAAAGATGAGTTGGGTTCTGGGTTTATTGGTGGGAAGTCGTTGTGATGGTAATGTGAAGGAAAGGAAGTTGCAGAGAACCGTAGAAGCCATGGATGGATAGAGTGAGGCTGCAAGCTTTGCTTGGTATGGTTAATCTAGGTCAGATAGGCCTCTCTCTCAACATCGGGTTAGAAGAGCTCGATTCTGGACCGTTAGAAAAGAATCTGTGGTGTTTCTTGGTAACAAGCTCATCTCCTTTACATGACCTTTGGGAGTCGCTAGCATTCCTGCTCTATGGTCCAAAATTTGAGTGAAGATATTGTCCGACCGTCGAGGTCATTATCTAATCAGATATCATTACCAAAAAAAAAAATTTAAACATTGATTAAATTCCAGATTAATTTGATATTAGAGCTTTTATTATTATTAGTATTATTTTTTAATTTTTTTATAAACATGAAAACAGATGCTACGAGTTTTAAAAGGTAAAAAAATTCTAAATAATCGATAAAAATAATAATAATAAAAAAAAAAGGTCGAAAAAATAGAAAACAATACATGTGGAGATCAAAGGGCTTAAAATTCTTAATCCTACATGTAAAAAAATCATTTCTCTCCCTTTCCCTTCTGAAATCTTATCCAAAATTTGTGAAATTTCAGATAAGGATGGGATGGAATGAATGGCTTGCCACCTACTTAAACAAGTTTTCCTAATTCATGCTTAGTTTCTCATTGTGGCAACCAAAGCACTTGTCTATTTTTAAAATTTTATGGAAAACCCTACAATTATCCCACCCCTTTTTTATCATCCCACTATTTTCCGTCCAACAACCATGGCCTAATAGGAAATGATATGAAATGGCCATATGAAAATTTTGATTATGTATTCTCCCATTTAAAAGTAAATTAACTTCCCATGTATGTTTATACAATCGCTATTAATTAATACATGGTCCACAAAATTTCCTCCTCATCTAATTTGTCACATGACAATATTAGGTGTCTGTTCATGAATCCTTCTTAGAATGTCTATGTAATAACCCCAAACCCTTGTTAATTATTGAATTACAAGTAATATTAAAAAAGTATAGAGAACATAATTTGATGAAAAGCAAGTAGCCCCTCTACAATGATTGGAGAGCTCCAGTGAGATGAGAGCTAAACTGAAGTCCTCTAGAATGACACACACACTTCACCTGTTCTCATCTCTCATTTCTAATCTTCTATCATGGAACATTTAGCAAAACCATTGAAGAAATTTTATATAACAAATCGTATGATTGAATTAGTTCATCAAATTTAACAAGTGACATATGTATGGCATTTCTACAAGATGTGGCAAGAAAATCATCCTAAGCTTCCCGTACATACTGCACAGAAGAACAAATACAAGAGAGTGAGCATTGGGCTAATCCAGCGGGGGACTCTCCGATGACTAAATATGATCTCATTGCAAATAATAATTCCAAGTAGAAATAGAAAAAGGTTTTGATCCCTTTGAATGGGATATACCTGAGTATTTATAGTAGTGGCAAAGCAATTGTGGAGAGCCCTAGCTTGGTGAGCATCCTAATGCTGATAGAAGCCTAGACATGGAAAGAGTATAAGTGTACTATGTATATCTCCAATGTCTGTATAGATAGTGTGTATCTCGATCAACAAGGGATTCTCCTTCCTTTTAGGGACGGTTAGGAATTCCTTGAAGTTCTTGCTTGGAGTTTACGTATTTAACTGGGATTGAAACTCCCTATTGCAAATGAGTTATTTCCCTTATCTAGGATTCTCCGAATGCCCACTAGTAGCTCAATAGCTCGGTCAGGTTCTTTGAATGCCTACGAGCAACATGGTGGCACAGTTAGGGTTCTTCAAATTTCGAGCTCCTTTGAGTAGCTTGATGATCCGACCACACCCATGAGTAGCTTGGTCTCTCGATTTTCGAGCTACAAATGTTGATCTAGTAACGGTCAGCACTCGGGTTGGCTCTGATTTACTTGTGTTGGTTGCCTGAACTAATCGGTCCTGGTCCGTTCTGCCTAACCTTAGTTCTACATGTCACACTGGTAAGCGGGTGCACTTTTACTATAGCACTACAAAAAAAGAAAAAAGAAAGAGGCATGTAGTGCATTTCCCATCTACCAAATTATGATCCCCAATCATCACGGCCCAGGGGTTCTTGAGGTGGGATAGTTATCAGGTTGGGACCCACATATGACTGGGGTGAATAATAGAAAGGTAAAGTTGGGGAAAAGTTAAACTCTTCCACCCGTATGTTGTTTGGTTGACCATGGGACAAAAAGAATGAGAGACAGAAAGAGGGGGAGAGAGTGGGTATCCATGGCCTTAAGCGCATTGGACATACTTTGCCATAGATTGATCTCACTTTGGTACCAGTCCTTCAACTTTAGTATGGCCTTCTTCCTTCGCTCCCTAAGTTGCCTCTGCTCTGCCTCTGGATCTGAAGTTGATGGTGCGGTAGCAATGGTGTTCAAGTCTTGTCTTCTCTTCTTCCTCTTGTAAACGAAATTGCCGTCATTGCACAACTCCCACCCTTCTTCTTCCCAAGCCACAGGCTTCATGGCTGAGAAAAAATAGATTATCGTCTGATCAGTGCCTTTAATCTCTTCTTCTTCCTTGTTCTCCTATCCCACCTTCTTAAACAACTGAATCCCATCCTAACCCTATCTCCAATCAATGATTTATAGAACCCTTCCCAATTTCTGAAACCCCTTTCAACTCTTTCTAATTTCTTTTTCCATTCTCAATTTAACATGAGTTGTAGGGACTCTCCCATCTTCTCATGGTCCAGAAAACCTTTTTTTTTTCTTAAGATGAGTTGCAGGGACGATGGAAGATTGCAGCAAGGGCGGATTTTGCACAGAGGGATTATGATTGCGAGGGGTTGTAGAGGTGGCCATTGCAGCGAATGCGTGGTTGTGAGAGCTCGTGCCATCTTCAAAAAACTTTCTTCGGATTTTCAGCAAAGTCCTACCAATTCGGTAGAGAGAAATCTTTAGCCATATCAGCCGACAAAGAAAGCTCATTTTTTTATGTTGTCGATCCAAAATCCCACCCCCATAATGCCAAACGAGCCTAAATCTGATGGGGTGGAATAATTCGTACAACTATACCACCCATTAAATCTCATCCCTTACAAATGAGACCCAATAGATGGTGGAAAGGATCCTGCTGAGGATGTGATAGAAACATTTTCCCGTGGCTTTCAGGGTCTACTTGACCAAGTACATGAGGAGATCAGATGGTTAAGACTTATGATTTTATCTAAAGTGGGATCCGACATGCTTTGGTGGTCAACACTTCTCCCTTAGGAGACCAGTGTTTCAAAGAATTGGTCAATGGATCAAGTCCCTTCATAGCATCTCAATCATTGTACTATTAGTATCTTTCTTGTTTTCTTAGAAGGTTGTGGTTCTCTTGGCGCCTGCTCCTAGTGGACGGAACCTCTTGCACCAAAAAAAAAATGAGGATTTAATTGAACCAACATAAATGTTTTGAGAGTTGTTTATACGTTTTCCTTTTTAGCTACACAAGAATGCGTATCTCCTTCGCTCTAGGTGAAGGGAAATTGCCTTCATTTTTTATGACCGGGTATATATATATATATAAAAGCTTCTATGAGTTCTATCTCGGGAGAATATTAATACCTATCAGACTATGGATTTTTCTTCACCTAAACTTTCTCCAAAATGAATTGTGTAAAAATTATGGGGCTTTTTCTTTTTCTAACAATACTAATACCACATCCAACTATAACTGACCCATCTCAATTTTATCATCTTACATAGGAAAAATATCCTCCCACTTAGTGAACCCTCTCCCATTTTACAGTATTGACATAAATTTGATATATGATTTATGAGGCCCTCCTTTTAAGGAGAGCCCTACAAAAATTGGCGTATGCCACTATGTACAGCGAGCACACGGTATTCTTTAGTAAAAGGCGAAAGAATAGTTCGCTCTGTGCTCACTGCATGGCTGCGTGAATTCCTGCTAAGATAGTGTGACAATTATATAGTGTTGCTGAGAGGCCAAGTTGTGGCTTGTTTCCGATGTGGGACTATGTTCTGAGATGGGACTCACTCAGGCCAAGCGTCCACGCACATGCTGCTCGGTGCTCATCATTTCTGAGTCCTTGACTGCATAACAAGCATAATAGGTCCAGGAGGGAAACACCTAACGCACAGAGGGTGAAGCAGGATTCAATCCCAAAGTTTTGGCTTCTACTAGCACAAGACCATACCAATATGACTTCGATGCTTGAACTAATTACTCTATGGTTTTGTCCAAAACCCAATCTACAATTTTGAGGTATAACTCTCCCGCGAAAATATCATTCTTATGTTAATTTATTAAGTTCAAGAGAAAAATTTCCTTCACCCATAAAGGACGGTTCATCAACCATCATAGGGTTCACAAACTCCTATAGGTTTTAATATGTTTCCGAAATACCCTCTTGATGCCTTCTCTCGTCCATCCCACGCCTCCTAATTAGATATCAGTAAAGAAGTTTAATCACTTGTTTATTCAAACTCCACATAGTTCTTGGACTGCATCTTAGGGTGCACGATTTCTTGAACATTAACAGATAAAAAAAAAATTATCAGTTCAAGGACTAATCAGATTAATTTTTTGTCGAAATCAGCTTGAATGGTGTACCCAGAACAGGGTATGGAAAACAGGACATCAGAAGTGTGATAATTACATCTAAAGATGGAAATGAGTTCATGTCTGTGATCCACACTTTGGTATCTTAAAATAGTCCAGATCAATTCAATCTGCTCTGCATACAGATCATGATCTAAGAACTGAATTGGATCCATAATGGGAATTGGAAAATGGGCTATTCATTTTTTACTGGTGGCTGTTGCTTAGTCCCAGTGACATTCTCCACTGGTGGCAATGCCTGCATCAATTCTATCAAGTGAGAAAATAGACATAGAGGAAACCTTTTCATCAGGCACTTTGGAACCCAAACAAGTTAGGCATTTGCTTTCCCAGAGAGACACAGAGAGAGAGAGAGAGAGAGAGAGAGAGAGAGATGAAGATATTCATTACAGAGGCACCAGCTAAAAGAGAAACAAAGAGAAAATATAACCAGAAAATACCCACCTCTTACTATTCAACAAAGAGAAAAGACCACCACCAGCCCAAAAGTCTCAGTTATATTTATAGACCGTGGAAGGTAATAGTTGAACCTTATTGGTGGCTAAATCCCATTGCAACTGATTTACATCCTTTTCTTCTCTGGAAAGTGGGTTAGACTAATATGTCTGATTGAATACAATTAGTCTTGAAGAGGAAGCTGAATACAGCTAACCTTGACAGCATATGCTCTTAATGATTGGGAGATTAGCTCAATATCAAGAATGATGCTAGCAGAGAAATCTTCGAAAATCAAAATTAAATCAAGAACAGAGCTATTGGACTGTGAAAATTGGAATTATTCAGCTTAGATGCAATATGAAGATCTAATAGTTGATGAAACTATTAATTTCTTGATGAAGATTTGATCAGAAGATTTCTATCTGAAGTTCAGTTCTTTGTTTGGACAACAATTTTACAGGGGGCCATATTCTCTTCAATATTTTCATCATGTGCATTAAAAATTTCAACTTTACAGACGATCAATGGGACTGATCAAACCATAAATCTGAATTCAACTACAGACGATCAACCTGCGTAAAAGTGCAGTACTGTGAATATAAATTTTCTAGAAATAAAAAACTCAGTGTATCTGTTACAGTTAAACAGAATAGCATCCCCAATGAACAAGTATTTTGAAAAATTAACAACTGATAAGGCTGTTGACATGAGCAATGACCCCACTACTTCCTCTCACGCCAATCCCCTTGTTCTCCACCTTAGATTGCTCGATATCCAAATCATAGATAACCGATTCCTCATTAAATTTACAAAGGAAGGTTATCACAGATGATGTAGGATTCTCCCTCACAAGAAGTGGGTAAATCCAAGAATTATCAGGACAAGGTTTACCTTTGACTTTGAATGATCCAATATTGATGCTAGATTTGTTGCTCCATTCTTGCTTCACTAGATCATTCAAAACCCACAATTCCAGTTCAATATCAGAGACTGGATTAGAAAGTAACAGAGAACCCTTCATCTCCATTAGAAACAAATGCCATCTTGTTGGGGGTACTGGACTACTGATCACTCTGAATTCCTCACTTGCAAGGTCCATCAATAAAATGTATCCATCCAACTGATCTAATCTATATGCCATCCAATGCAAAACTCCATTCGCTGAAAGCGGTTGACACCGTGTGAGAACCCTAAAGGCGGTCGGCATCTCCAACTCTCTCCAGGATCCACAGCAACCACCATGTTTGTTTCCCAGTATTGTAAATACCCCACACTTGTACGTTGCTGGCTTCAAGACTGTTTTTCCTGATTTCCTAAAGGTGATTACAACCTTGTACTTGTGAATTGAATCGTCGTATACCAATGATGAACAGAGATATTGGACATTGTTGCCGGGGAGGAATTTAGGAAGCTTGAAATGCCAATGGGTGATTGGGTTACAGACATAGTATTGGTGGATAGAGTTCCTTTTCTGTAACAAGAGGAGACCATTGCAGGAGTCTCGATGGATCACAATGTCCCTCACGATTTTTTCAATTTTGAAATCGATTTCTTCTTTTTCTACATCTAAGTTGAAGTAGGAAAGGATGCCTGGTTTTGATGATTCACAGATGAACCCAGATGCAGATTTGGATTGCTGGAGTTGAGATTTTGCAAATTGAGGGTTGTCGTTGATGAGGGTGAACCATTCCTTGCACACACATTTGAACTTCACCAGAGATTTTACAGGCAGTCTGAGAAGAATCTCAGTAACAAGCTCTTGAGGGAGATGGGCACTCCGTCGGCTTCTCCGTTTAGCATCTGAAACCATTGTTTCCTCAGCTTGGATCCTTTCTTGAGTATTTTAGGAAGGTTGGAGACTCAGAGCAATAAGAAAGACAGCTTCTTTTGGGGGAAGAATTTGAGTTCAAGAAGAAAAGTAACGGTAAAAAAAGACATTTCGTGAGGGACAAGACTTTCTAATTTCCTTCGCTGTCTGATAAAATCGTTTTGAGTTCAAGAGGGAAAGTAACGGTCAAAAAAAATAGTAAAGATTCTTATAAATTTCAAAATATGAAAATATCTTTGCTGATATTCCACCTAAACGGCCAAATACTATTTTAGGTTTCAAAAACGGAAATCATAATGAAACACATGCGCGAATGAGATGGGAAAATGGTTCTAAAAATCAGATCGGATCGGTATTGGTTGAGCTTGAGACTGATCCCATAACCGATCTAATTCAAACCGATCCAAAAAACACAAACAAACAAACAAAGGATAGGGTTTTCCTTCACCATGGTCAAGACTCAAGAGAGCTTGACTAACGGGTTCGGATTAGGGGTGAAACAGGGTTAGGTTGGGCCGAGTTTCTTAAAATCCTAACCCAAGCCTGAGTCCTCAAAAATCAACCCAAGCCCAATCCAATCTTGTTGGATTCATGTTCAGGCCCAACCCTATTGGGTTCATACCAACCTAACCTAACCTGGCCCT
This sequence comes from Macadamia integrifolia, assembly GCF_013358625.1. Classification (NCBI taxonomy): domain Eukaryota; kingdom Viridiplantae; phylum Streptophyta; class Magnoliopsida; order Proteales; family Proteaceae; genus Macadamia; species Macadamia integrifolia. Next base: position 28,005,600 of record NC_056557.1, on the reverse strand, counting down.
ATTTTTTAACCCTGACAGGGTCAAATAGGGCCAGGTTGGGTCTGGTAGGGCTGAGTTGGGTTGACCTTGGCTTTTGTAATGATTAAATTAATCTCGATTGACCTTTTTTTTACCACTCATATCCTTTACATTAAAATATTATAAAAAAATAAAATACTAATAGGAGCCCTAAATTCTAATATAAAATTTTAGGGTTAAATTTCAGGTTGGGTTGAGGCCTCAACCCGAGCTAGACCCAACCCTGACCCATGGTTGGGGTTTTTCAATCCTAACCCGCCCTCAGGGTTAAAAAACTTGGCCTAAGCCCTGTTTAGGTTTAGGTTGTCAGGGCCGATCTTTCATCCCTAGTTTGGATGGTGTCCATAGTAGGGGTGAAATAGGGTCCAATTTCTTAAAACCCCAGCCTAATACTAGGTTCCCAAAACTCAACCCAGGCCCAATCCAATCTTGTATGGCCCATGCTTAGGCTCAACCCTACCAAGTTTGCCAACTCAACTCAACCCAAATTGACCTTAATCAGGTGGGGTTGGCCCTGATTTTTTACAAGGTCAAGCTAACTGATCAATACACAATTAAAATTATGAAATACAACACAATAATAGATGTTCAAGACACTTGACCATAAGAATCAAATACTAAATTTCATTATTCTGAATAAAAGAATAAGATTTCAGTACTAAAGTATATTATATAAATCAGGTCCAGGTTGTGCCTAAGCCTCAACCCAGGCCGGTCCAACCATGACCCAAGGTCAGTGTTTTTCAACCATAACCCCGTCTGGAGCATCTAGAGAATGGTACATCAGTACTTGGATCAGCTATCAGGACCACTGTTAGCAAAAACGCGTTTAAACGAGCAAGAATTCTCGATTTGTAAAAGGCCTCAGAAATACTTGTACTTCGATTCACCAGTGCAGTGAGAGCCACAATTCAGAAAAAAAAAAAAAAAAAAAAAAAAAAAAAAAAAAAAAAAAGCAGAGAATTAAGAGTTCTTATTATAAACTTAAAATGAATGTCTGAAGGCCAAGTTAATCAATGTACTTCCTCTAGATCCAACTAATGTGGGAAACATAGTACTATTTCGATATCATTTTGTTGTAAGTTGATCGGCAAATACAAGATTTACATTGGGCAGCAATGGCTCCTGGAGGGGTTGGACCTGCCCCAACACAACTGCTCCTCATGTAAGTGCCGGCGACCTTCCTTGAATGCAGCTCTTTATTGGAATGATGGAATGAAGACTCTTCAGATTATTGGGACATCTCAATGGGACTTGAAAGTGGGGAATTCAGAGCTACTGGTCTCCCCACCCATGCACCCATCATAGGTAAGGTGTTACAGTTCAGTAGAGATCGACGAATCTCTGTGTATTGATGATCCTTTCAGTCCCTATCAATTGGATTTGTGGGTTTTAACTTCAGCAGATTTGGGTAAACATGAATGGACCAAGAAATGCAGCATTCCACTTTATCCAACAATTGAAAAAGATTAAAGACTTTCTCTTTTGGTTGGGAGTCTTGGGACCATCGAAGAGAAGCTGGATTTGCACAATTTGAAGCTCCAAAAGCTTGACCATCACCCTATGTCAACCCTGTTGCTTATGCAAATAGCTTGATCAGTTGGAAATAGTTACTGCCATAGATCAGTTATTGAGCTTACTAATAGTAAGCCTTTGGCCAATTTGAGATTCAAACAAACACTGTATCTTTCACTGATTACTAGCACAATCAATTGAGCTTACTAATAGTAGCCTTTGGCCAATTTGATGTACTCTCTCAAACCACATTTAGGTTGCACTCTTAGGGTGCCATACATCTAAACTACCTATGGATATTCCCTTTATGGGAACTTCATCTTCTTCTCTCTATAACAGGTAATCTGCCTTGTTGCATCACATTCGTAGGACTAGTATCAAACATGCTGTCAGTAAGGGACTATGTAGTGCCACTAGTTGACTAGTACAGAGTTCTTAGTGAGCCTGTTTGAAGCCTGTGTAGGCCACTCATCCATGTTGTCGACAGACTTTTTATGATATGGGGAAATGCTCTACCTATATGAATCAGCTCATAGAATTGGAGTTAGCTTTTGAAATTTTTAGCAACCTTCTGATAAGATAGATTTGAGCTTAGACCCAATGTATTGCCCTGCTGGTGCTAGGGGTGGCACAGGGCGGAGGTATGGTGGTGGTGATGGTGGCAGGGAAAACCTCCCCTACTAGACCTAAAACCAAAAAAAAAAAAAAACACTAAAAGCATGCTGCAGCAGTTACAGAAAACCGCCGGAATTGGTGTAGCTATGGTTGCAGTTTCCTGAAACCGCTGTTACATATTTTATACTATGGCAAGAATTTAACTGCCGTATTAGGTTGGTTCAAAGGCCAAGGTTTGTGTAAACCTCCATGGAAAGTGATCTACACAGTCTGATCAAGTTATGAATCCATGCATGGGTTTCTCCTCTGTCTCATCCACCCAATGACTGTTTGTGCAGAACTGAATTTTGCATTGAGGGTGGGCCTTAGTGTAGTAAGGTTGCTCTATTGTGACCTAATTGTCATGGGTTCAAGACAGAAAACAGCCTCTCCGCGAAGCGGCTTCGCCCTTTTTTAGATATAGAGCAAACTCTCTTTATTACAAGAAGCCAAATTGCAAACTATAAATCTGAACCCAAGCTCAGATGATCAATTGGCATAAAAGTGCATGTGAATATAAAATTTCTAGAAACAATAGAAAGGATGGTATTCATTGCAAATAAAAATTAAGACACTAGATAATCTACATTCATGAACAGAGGTTTGACAAATTAACAGCTGATAAGGCTGTTGACATGAGCAATGATACTACTTCTTCCCATGTCGATTCCCTTGCGCTCGAACTTAAACTGCCCAATATCCAGATCATAGATTGCATAGTCCTCATTAAAGGTACAAAAGAAGGTTAACACAGGTCTAGGATTCCCCATCACAAAACACGGGCACAACCAAGAATTTTTTCCTGCGAATACTTCAACATTGATACTGAATTTCTTAACCCATTTTTGCTTCACATGATCATTCAAAACCCACAAGTCCAGCTGATCAGAGACTGAATGGGCAATACATAGAGAACCCTTCATCTTTAGTAGAGCAGAAGGCCATTCTATTGGGGGTAGTGGGCTATTGATAACTCTAAATTCCTCATTTGCAAGTTCCATCAATAAGATGTATTCATCCATATCTTCAGGTCTTCCATTTGCCATCCAATGCAAAGCTCCATTGGCAAAACACGGGCAACACGGTGCGAGCTCATAGGGTGCTGGTATGTCCAACTCTCTCCAAGATCCACTGCTGCTGCCATCACCATCACCACCACCATCTTTGTTGCCCAGTATTGTAAATACCCCGCACTTGTATGACATTGGGTCATAGAGAAGCTTGTCTGGCTTCCAATAAGTGATCACAACCTTATACTTTTGATTTGAATTGTCGTAAGCCAATGATGACCACCAATGTTGGTCATCGTCACCGAGGAAGAGAAATTGAGGAAGCTTCAAATACCATTTGGTTATAGGGTTACAGATATAGTATTGCTCGACACAGTTTTCTCTTTTTAACAGCAGGAGACCATTGCAGGAGTCTTGAAGGGTCACATCATCCTTCACGATTTCTCTGATGTTGAAATCGATTTGTTCCTTTTTAACATCTAAGCTGAAGTAGGAAAAGATGCCTGGTTTTGATGATTCACCGATGATCCCAGATGCAGATTGTTGAAGTTGAGATTTTGCAAATTGAGGGTCGTCATTGATGAGGGTGAACCATTCCTTGCACACACATTTAGACCTTACCAGAGATCTTATAGGCAGTCTGAGAAGAATCTCAGTCACAAGTTCTTGAGGGAGACGGGCAATCCTTCGGCTTCTCCGTCTTTTCTGTTTAGAGTCTGAAACCATTATTTCTTCACCTTGGAACCTCCCTTGAGTATTGTAGGAAGGTTGGAGACTCAGAGCAGTTAAAAGAAAGGCTGGCTTCTTTGGGAGGAAACTGTGTTCAAGGAGGAAGGTAACGTTTAAAAGAGAAAAGATTTCGTAAGTGACTAGACTTCCTGATTTCCTATGCGGCATGCGCTGTCTAACAAAATCGGTTTTTGAGTTCGAGTGGGACTGTAATTGTATTAAGAAGTAGGTAGGGAGGAAAGTAGGTATTGTTATTAGTTTGATTTAAATCGTTGGATTTAATTTTATTATTTTAATTATATATAATTAAGATTTTCTTTGATTTCTATTTGTATTTATTTATCTTATTTCTATTTTTATAAGTGTTTGGTATAATTTATAAATTTTATTTTTATTTATAATAAATCAAAATAAATTAAAAACCACAAATTGCTGAAATTAATGGCCACGTGTTCTAATTACTGAAAATCAAGGATAGAAAAGTCTTCCCGGGATTGCATTCTGCAGGAGGCGTGCGGGAGGGGTGATATGTGTAAGTAATGGCAGAGTTGAAGCAGTAGTGTTGGGCACTTGGGTGCAAGAATATGCATAATTTAAAACTGGGATAAGGACAATCCGCCCTTACGAATACTACAACGACAGAGCTGGTCCATCTTATTCCTATGCTACCAGTCGAGGATGGATCTTAATCTGAACCAGAAGTCTCTCATAGATCCTTCACCAATGTCCCAAAATATCTTCATTTCAGATAAAAAACCATGGCCTTTATACCCTGCCCCCCTGACATTATAAGAAACCCATATGTCTAGTATTGTCTCTGCCGTGACTATGGCTGAGCCCTCCAACTATCCACCGTTAACCAATCCGTCACCATTGTTGTGCCCCGTACCCTGTAGATCTCACCATCGTGAGGAAGGTTTTATCCCTCCGTGAAGCCAATTTTGCCGTCGCCGACATCAGCAACAACATCATCTAAAAGTAAAGGATACCCTCTTTAAGTCTTGGTGATTGTCGTGTTCTTCTTGATGTCAATGGCAATTCCCTCTTCTCTATGCAACAAAAGATTCTGATCTGAAAATTTCCTTAATTGTAATATATGCTCTGTTCTGGATTTTTTTTTTCTCAGAAGCTTCAATCCTCTTAATTTTGGGCTTATGTTCTAATTGTTCTTCCTCTTTAAAAGAATTATCTTGTTTTTCTATGATGGCGGTGGTTGAGCGCTGAAGCAGGTAGAAATGGGAAGTGCTATAGGGGCAGCGATGGGTGCTTTAGGGCTGAAACGGGCAGCAATGGGAAGAGCTACAAAGGCAGCAATGGGCGTACAGTGCATCTCACATGTTTGATAAAATTACTGAAAGAAATAAAAAAATAAAAAAATTAAAGAAATTATTTTGCACATTGGTATACTAAACTTATTTTTCATTGTATAATCTATTATATGAATAGTAACCAAAAGATTATTATTTATCATCCATAATTTATTGTCACAAATGATTTCTTAAAAACAGAAAATAAATACAAATATAAACTATACCAAAGAGAACCTTTAGGGATATAAATGGATAGTCAAAATTTGAATTCGAATTCGCATTCGTATTCGTTTAGAGGTATCTATATCCGGTTAAAAGGTATCTAGATTAAAATCCGAATTATTTGAAAATTAATTATTCGATCCGATTAAATAATCAATTAATGATTTTGAGGGTTCTTGAAGCTTAAATATGTTCTAGAGAATGAGGAAAATAATTAAAACAACTTAGAAAGATGGATTAAGAGCAAATTATATTCACTAGGGGGGGGGGAGGAAGGTCCATATTTCATAAGCCAGAAAGTAAATGGATAGTTGAAAATCTGAATTCGATTCGCATCCGTATTCTTTTAGGGGTATTCGTATCTGGTCAAGAAATATTCGGATCCGAACACATCCGATCTGAATTTGATCCGTATCCCATCTATTTACAAGAGACAAATACAAAGGGAAATACGGTAGGACAAGGAAATCAGAATACTATCTTCTTTTCCATCCATGTTGTGTCACTATCCCTTGTTGCAAGAGCTTAGAGTTTTTCTACCAAAAAAAAAAGAGCTTAGAGTTCAGAGTTTCGCAAATTCCTTCTCTAGCTATAAGGAATCTTGGATAGTTTCAAGGAACATGAAAAAGCATGCATAGTAGGGAAAGCTTTCTGCAAATGAACATGAAGCCACTCTTAGGCCAAGGAGATGACCCATGGCAGTTTTCTGGAGGGATTGATTTAGAATCACATAGGGAATTGCAAGTTAAGAAAATGAAGGAATAAGGTTTGAAAACGGAAAAGCAGGTTGTAGGTGGGGGAAAATATATATATATATATATATATATATGAACTCACTAGCCATTTGAACCAAATCCATTTCTTCATCTAGTGAAAATTCAAAGCTGAAGAAAGAGGAAAGCCCATTTGATGGAAAATCGAAATGTTCCCTTAAGGCTCTTTTCACAATTTTTTCGTCTTCCATTTTGGGCTACCAATGTTAAGCTTTACTTTTTTTGGAAGAAAATTTTAATTTATGATTTCGAGGGATGAAGACAATAGAAGATGATGAACAATAGGCGTTATAGCAGTTTCAAAACAAACCCATGCTTAAAAGAACAATAGTAATATTGGCAAAAGGGTGTTTTTCTTCTTTCTTTTTATTTTTTTTATTTCTAGGATTTGTTTCCATTTGACGGCAGAAGGACTAAGGATACATCCTCTTACAATGCCGTCTACAGTTTTCCTATTGTAAGGTGTTTAGCCTGTCATTATCACTGGTTTCATGTTCTCCAAGCCGGATGGGCTGAGAGAGAGAGAGAGAGAGAGAGAGAGAGAGTGTTTAATGATAAACAGAAATTAAATTAAATTGAAGAGGAAAGGTCGTACCTCATTGTTAATCCTATAGATCCAAATTTGAGGTTGATTCCAAATTCTCTGTTCTAAATCCCAGAGATAAGGTTACAAGAGAGATGTATTAAGTATAAACCAATCAATTTCCAAACTAGCAGAGCAAAAGACACCTTCCTTTTTTCCAAAATGGATAAAACCTTTTTTTTTCCCTATAAGATAAAGTGTATTAATTCAGTAAGGTCAACTGGACCACTTTGGGAATTCATATGAGCTAGGTTTAAGTCCAAGCCCCCCGAGATGATTCCGTCTATGATTACGCAATAGAAAAAGCAATGACTTCAATTTCTTAAAATAAGCTAACCGATTGAACTTCTTTTTGCTTATGTAATGACTAATGAAGGTTACAAATTCGGTAAAGAGGAAGAAACTTAGAATATCGTAGTTGCTCATGATTATTTTGGCCGATTGATCTTCCAATATGTATGCTCATTTCAACAATTATCGTTCTCTACATTTCTTCCTAGCTACTTGGCATGGAGTATATCCAGTTCACTGCTTAGGATTAGTACAATGGTTTTTAACCACAATGATTTCAATTTCAACCAATCTGTAGGAGACAGGCAAGGTCGTGTAATTAACACTTGGACTAATATCATCCTAAACCTTGGTATGGAAGTTTTTATTATTATTATTATTATTATTATTATTATTATTATTATTATTATTATTATTATTATTCAAAGCAAAATAGATAGTAAAATATTTACAACATATCCGAAATAGTTAGAGATTGTTTGTTAATCCTGGCCATTTTAGCCAAGTCCTTAACCTTAGCTACATAGGTACTGTCTTTTGTTAGTACGAATAGTACTGGTTTAGTTCCACATATATAGGTATAGCTACCCAATGCTAAGTTTTCATAGTTTTCTTCCTTTTCCCCTCCAAAAAGCAACTAAGTACTCCTTTATCACTCCAAATCAGTTCCACTTTCCACTCCTCCGTCCTTGCTCTCCGTAGACCGGAATCACCGGATAACAGCACTCTTGATGCTGCTTTCACCACTTTTTCTCGGTTCTGTAGTATCTCCCCAGCCTCTCTTCCATTTGACGATTCCCCAAGATAAGGTTGGTTATGATTGCCATCCTCTTCCTGGTGAGAATCTTAATCAGCAGTTACTTCCCTCGCTCGGAATTTTTCAAAAAATTGATTGGGAATGAGGTTTGTGTTTCTAGACTAGAGATATGTGGCTCCTCTGGCAGATCTATTTTGGTTCTTTTACAGGCTCGGCCCCTAGGAACATCGTCAGACTCATAGGGTGGGTGGTTATCTTGGGGTGATCATTCAGCTTGATTGAAAATGTATTGTATAGTAATATTCTTGGTTCGATTAAAACGAACCGATGGTGAGTCAATGTGGTTTGGAATGGATGTTGGTGCTTGAAACGGGATGGATGAGTTGATAGGGGTAGGAGATGTGGGCCTTGAAGCAGTGGCTCTTGTGGCATCAATGGCTCTGGTAAGACTCCCTGAACCCGTTAGTGGTATCGCCACTTGCTGGGGATGATCAGAACTGTTGTTGAGTTGGATCATTTGCTCCATTGTTGACATATGGTGTGATTCAGCTTGGGTTTCCAATGAGGGACCACATTGTGGGAAGCCTTTCGGGCCCATTGAGAAGTGTTGTTGCAGCTAGAAAGTTTCATCAAACTTTGGAGATGGGACATTGTTTTCATTAGAATCAGGCAAAGGGTGACACAAAGTATCTTTACTATCCCCTACACCAACCGTATTGGTGATATTGGGCTGCTCATATGCATTTGCAGCAACCGAAAATAAAGATTATGTATGCGACTCAATACCACCAATCGACATTACCGGTATAAATACATTAGAACCTAGCACCGTTGTGCCAATATAGTGATTAATGGAGGGGAGAAGACACTTATTCACCAACAAAGGTTTTGTAGTTGGACCAAAGAAAGGGAGGGATATTTTCTGGTCATTTGTCTGAGAGAAAGCCAAGCACAGGCCCATAGGTGACGACCCATCTGGGAGGTTAACTTTTGAGCTAAGACAGAAAGGGCAGTGTTTTTTGAAAGAAACTTTGATTCTTGCAGTGTCAACAGGGAGCCCCAACTCCCTCAGGTTGAGGTTGAAATCCAAGACCTTACCGATACAACACAACAGATCTTATACTATGGTAGGAGAAAGCTTTAAGAGGGGTTTTTGAGACTTGTATCTACATAGGAATGGTTTTCTTTAATGGATTGTTCAACATCAAGACTATGGACACCCAGCTGTAGAAGATGCTTATCACACCACCATGGAGTGTAGGCTAAGATTAAGATTTTGGCTTCCACATTGCAGAAATCAAGAAAGAAGGTCCCATCATCCATGCAGCATAAGAACGCCGGTCCCTTGGACTCCCATAAGGACACCAATCGATCTCTTAAATCTTCTTTTGCCTGGAAAGGGGAGTTCACCACCAGTCTGACGAGAGATGTAGCCAATTGTCTACAAGGTTTCATCCAAAGTTGTTCTTCACTGAGAATAGAGGGAGAACCTCAGCAGGCACGCTGAGCCACAGTCAAAAATGGTGAGTTTGTGCTAACTACAACTTCAGTTGAAGCCATTGTAATTGAATCAGCACCCCTGCCAGAGGAACAAAGACGGTTTGGTTTTGGGGGTTTGGTAGAATTAGGGTGGAAACAGGGGCAGTAACTATGATCGGTTGCTTTTGTTTCACCATATCTGGTATAGAGATCTTAATAGGAGTTGATATGAGTATCAGTTGAAGGGGTGGGTTGGTGAGTGGGGAGGTGGGAATAAACACAAAAGGTATAGATGGAAATAATTGTACGTAATGGGTAGGCCTTAGGGGTTGGCCTAAGGAAGAGTGTAGATGGAAGGGTTTTTCAAACCTCATATTTCCAGGCTGAAAGAGTTCATCAGAAAGTCGCTGTTGATCAGAAGAGTTCGGCGGAGAAGATACTAAGAACTCGGTAAGGGTGGGGAAGAAGAAGAAGAAAAAAAAATAGTAGAGAGAGAGAGAGAGAGAGAGAGAGAGAGAGAGAGAGAGAGAGAGAGAGAGAGAGAGAGAGAGAGAGAGAGAGAGAGAGAGAGAGAGATTGGCTGAGGGTGTAGAACTCAGAGAATCATTAGTAGTCGTGCTGGTAGCATTGAAGACGAGAGGATAAAGCATGGAAAGTTGGAAACGAAAAGGTGGAGAAGGAGATCAGAGATTCATAGCAGCTTAGTTGGAAACGAGGGATGTTTATGTGATTTAAGTACCATCTTACATGCTCAACACTTTGACACTTTGAGGCCAAGGTAAGTTTGCATGGATTCAAATGATCCCAATTCGTTGGCAAAATGCCAAAAAGTATGCTGATGCAGCTTCGCCAATAATGCGACATCTCCCAATATCCATGCACCCGAATGCTATGATGTGATGATGTGCATGAAACACCTTGGTATGAAAGTTATGCATGAAAGTAACACTCACAATTTCTCTCTAAACCTAGCTGTTGATGGAGCTGGCTAGCAGTGCGGTAGAGCCTTGGCCTAAGTGCAGGTGGAGGTCCTTTATTTGACTTTCCCCCATGGGTCGTTATTCCCCACCTCACATCCCCAACCCTGGTCTGCCTTCCTTGAGTTGGGACGCCCCCAGTGGTGGGATCCGACCAAAAAAACAAATAAAATTAAAAACCACTCTACGGTCCATTAAATTCCATAAATTTTGGGTCTTTTTGTGTGAGGACCATAGTTAGCAAATTCGGATTCGAAAATTATTCGGGCGGAGAATTATTCGGAATAATTCGATTGATTAATTTAAGAATTCAGTCAAAAAAGCGGTAAAAAAAATCGGAGTCGGATTCGGATTCGGATTTGAGAATTATTCGATTAAAAAACTAAAAGTCGGGCAAAAAATTCGGATATTGTTTTTATAGTTTATTGTATATTTTTTATTTATCAAGTTATTAACTTTATTTGTATACTTAGAAAGAGCAAATTACTTTATACAATAAAGTAAAAAACTATAAAAAAATTATCATTGAGCGATGGAAGCAATGGTTATTATAATCCAATTTCTACTCATGAAATAGATTATGCCCCAAAAGAGTGAAAGCAAGATTACAACTACAATAAAACAAATAAATAGATTGACCACAAAAAATTTTCACTATCATTTTGCTTGGGTTCACAAGACCCATATTGCACTAAGACGCACTAATTTTTTAAAATTAAAGCAACAATATAAAAGAAGGTTGATCGACACGGCGATATGAATCTGTCTTGGTTCCTCGGAACCTCAAATTATCCATCAAGGCTTGATATCTCCCCTATCGTACGATTGTTACAGAAGAATTAGGTGGAGAAAAAAGATGGGAAGAAAGAGGCGGAAATTTGTGGGAGAAAAAGATTAAAAAAAAAAAAAAAACTACTTCGGTGGTGGGTACCGTGGGTTTCATATATGACTTTTTTTTTTTTAAATACTGTGTAAGTGTACCGAATAATTCGGTTCGGGCCGAATTATTCGCGTTTTAAATTCAAATTAGTAAAAAACGCATTTTTTACCGAATTTTATTTTTAATTCGGATTCGGTCCGAGTTTTTTATTTAATTCGAAAAAATTCGGACCGAATCCGAATTAAAAATAAAATTCAGTGAAAAACACGAATTTTACTAATTTGAATTTAAAACGCGAATAATTCAGTCCACCTAAACAATATTTAAAAAACAAAAAAACAAAAAAACAAAAAAACAAAAAAACAAAAAAACAAAAAAACAAAAAACAAAATGTCATATTCACTTTTTTGACCGAATCCTTAAATTAATCAATCGAATTATTCCAAATAATTCTCTGCCCGAATAATTCTCGAATCCGAATTTGCTAACTATGGTGAGGACTGAGGAGGGGCATTTTAATAAATATAATATATACTTACAAAATACCCTGTGATGCCTTTTCCTGGTTGATGAGTGGAGTGTACAAAGAACAGAGGGGAGCCCTCGATCTAAAGACTAAGGAAGGAGGGAGATGCTGTTCCCACCGTAAAGGGTACTGAAAACGGGCTCTGCTTTTCGGCTGCAGGGAATTAGAGATGAGCTCATGAAGCAACAGATTTAGCTGTGAGTTAATTTAGCGTGAAGGGTGTTGCAGTTGCAGACAGAATTCGAAGGTCGAAACTGGAGCAGGAGAATGGAGGACATAGAAGATCTATTAGTTGGGAGTGAAGGAGGAGCTCCACCTGGCTTTCGCTTGCCAGTGATGGCCGTGGGAGTGAAGCCCAAGAGAAAGACCCCTCAAGTCCAAGACCAATCGTTCACTCCCTCACCTAAAATTCCAGGCACCCAGGTCCTCCTGATTCTTTCTTTCTGTGGTTCCTCAGTAGCAAATTAATTAATTAATTAATTAATTTTTTAATGTGTTTCTTGTTTTCGATTTTGCAGACCATTTACGTGAAGACGTTCGGGTGTTCGCATAATCAGGCAAGTTTCTTCTTACATTTTTTTTTCATTTCCTCCCCTCCCCCCTTTCCCTCTTCTTCATGGTGGTTGATGTTTCCAGCGATTCATGTTTCGCAGAATCGTAGCTCTCAAAAAGAGAATTACCCAAGAATGAAAATAGGGATTGAGTTCAATCTCCACCAATCGAGAGAGAGAATAAAAAAAAAAAAAAAAAGTCTCCATTTTCAATGGATGTGTATTTATTTATTTTCCTATTTATATTTTCTAGCTATTTGTGCTAGAAAATATAAATTTCGTAACTATGAACAGAATTAGGTGTGGGTAGGCATACAATGTGCATTATCTGCTTAAGAGCCGAAGAAGGAGCTGAAAATTCATTTGGACACCATGGAATCTCCTTAGGAGAATAACAATACTAGCTAAACTATTTGCACTTTTGAAGGGCTCGTTTTCTGCACTCTGATTAAACAAAGGAGGTTCAGAGAACTCAATAGCCCCCCCTAATTTCACCGAAGCTCCTTGTTTTATCTTTCGAAAAGAAATATTTCCCAGAAAATAGACTTTTAGTAGCAGAACCTATTTGAACCCTCTTCGCCATTTGTCCTGTTATCTTTTACAGTTGGAGAGAAGCATATTTTAACATGGGAAATTGAGGAAAATAATCCAATCATATGACAAGAGTCTTGTCCTTCATGGGTCACAATTTTATATCGAGCTAGATACAACCACTTCTATATTTTGGAAAAATAACATCCGGAAAATTTAATTGGAAGTTGTTTTCTGAGGTACTACATTTCAGTGAAATAACTTGTTCTTTTTTTCATTACTATAAAATTTCCTTGTGCTTTTAAGGCTACTCCTGTAAAATTGAAGGTGCCACCTAGCTTAGCTGGTAAGGGCATTGGCATGTTGTTGCCATGTCCTGGGATCGACTCTTGCCTTCAACTAGGGGGTTAAGGGGGTTGTGGTGTGGAAAAGTTGTACGCACCTGATGCGGCAAAAATTGACCGGATGATCTTCTCTGCAGTTCTTGGTGCTTTGGCCGACCTGCGCAGAAGAGATGACAGGGGAGAACTGGGCTGACTCGATGGGGCTCTTCGATGCCTAAGTCAGATCTTTCCACAATAGATGCTCGAGAGAGCTTTTCCAGTAATAGGAGTGCTTGATCGATCCCCATGATGGAGGCTTACCTTGGTATTTATAGGCTGCTGATGGAGAGAGAAGGAGGGGAGTTTGTGCAGAGTCCGGTTCAGGCGTAGAGTCCTTGATGGGAGTGGCTCTGTGATTCTGGGAATATTCCAGGTTCTAGGGAATATTCTGGGAATATTCCCTATTGATCTCGGAGGTGCAAGTCGTGAGAGGGGTGGACGCCTCTGATGACTTGTAGTGGATAGAGTCTTGCCCCCGTGATCAGGGATTACGTTCCTTGAATGTAGGAGTGGACAAGAGCACGTTTCTGGGTGCCTTAGTTGACTGTGCCGAGCCAAAGTGACAGGTTGGTCTAGCCGAGGTGACTGGTAGCACAGCCTGATGGAGGGCCGAGGTGGCAGCATGGCCTGATGAGATGCTGAGGTAGCATCACGGCCTGATGAGATGCCGAGGTGGAAGCACGGCCTGATGAGATGCCGAGGTGGCAGCACGGCCTGATCGAGGGCCGAGGTAGTGGGTCAGTCCTGTTCAGGTTTGCATACACGCTTCAGCCGTGCTGAGGAAGGGGACATATTTTGCCTCATTAGCACCAAAAAAAAAAAAAAAATCCTGTAAAACATGTTGCATTGGAACAAATGGATCATAAGCATCCCCACCCCAGGGGATTTGTGATAGTAGTATTGGAAAAGTAAGAAGGGGAGAACAAATGGCCTACTACGACACAGTATAGTACCACTGAAAAAGTAGAAACCAAAGTCAATATTAATGGCGTTAGGCAGCTCCAAAAGCCATCCACTTCCCTTAAGCATGCATTATCCTTGCTAAGACTGTTGGCAAGAGGGTCGGTGGAACTGGAGATCCACCTGGATAAATGTTAGTTGTGGGGCAGGGTTATGGTTATTGTTGTTGTTGTGGGGCAAGGTGATGGATGTCTCTAAACAGATGAGGAAGTTTCCAAGACACAGCTGCTGAGAGGTCAACTAGCCAATGACAAGGTTCAAAGAAATTGGGAGTTCAAATAAAATAACGTTGAATTGACCTCCAACCAAACCATGTCCACTTTCTAAGTAGGGCCAATAAACATCTAAATGATGGACCTTGTGCTATCTATAAACCCTCCAATTTCAAGATTGGGTTCCTCATGGAGCATCAATCAAAGTTGAGATTGACAGACACCCCAAGGGAAGGATGAAAAAATACCCGAGTAGATTGAGGAGTTGATAGCATAATCTCACTGCAGCCCACATGCAAGCATATCTTAAGGGAATCTTATGAATTAGCCTACGAAAGAAGCTATAATATCTTCAAATTGTGATAAAATCAAAAGTAAGATTATAGGTTAGGTTTTTATTGATTTACTAGCTGTTAGTTTGAGTATTTGGTTTGAAGTCATAGAGTGAGTTTTAGATCCGTTAGTGGCAAATTGGCTGTGGATATTTAGCAAATTCTAAATCCAATGACACTAAGGTATTACTTTAATTCTGTAATCATTCTAAGTAACCTTATGAAGGCAGGAGGGATGGTTTATAGTGATTGCTTTACTTAATTGAAGTGGAGTTGTTGCTTTTCCTGTGCTGCCTGTGGTTTTAGCCTCAAGTTTGGGCTAATTGGTGCTTGCATTAAACCCTAGAATTAAAAGGAATTTTGTATTTCGGCATGCTACTTATGCGATGCTTCTATGCTTCCTACACCAATGGCTTCACTGGCTTGCCAACCCGTCCAAAATGTGAATATTATTAGGAGGATGTCTGAAAAGGGGAAAGAAATAGTTAGACTTCCTTAGCAAAGGAGCAGTGAAAGAAAAGATGGTTTACAGACTCATCGTCAGGTAAGTTTATTCAGCATATATGAGGGAGAAGAACCTGATTGTCTTCCTTTGCAACATGTTAGAAGTGTTGAATCTCTTATGACTCTGATGCAGATACTTGGCTGGACAGGTTTAACCTGTCGGGATTCCTAGACCACAGGGAACCAAGTCCAAATTGGGTTTTGGGCCCGGTAGGATATTTAGGGGTTTGTTTGGGGTTATCTTGTAATCTTTATTTTTATGGGAAGTAGGATTATGTAGGAGATTGGTTTCCTTGTTTAAGTGTTAATTTTCTAGTTGAGTTCTATTTTCGTTTTAGAAAGTCGTTGGGAGTTTATCTCATATATTCCTACCAATTGAGCAGAGTTGAATATAGAATAGAAGTTGATTTGTGTGCCTGCTTGGCTTGTGGTTTTATGCTCTCTCTCTCTCCCCCCTTTCTTCCTTGCGTTCCAGTCTGGCTTCGACCTTTCTTCTCTTCTTCTCCCTCGAATCGATTCTCTCCCATCAGGTACAAATCCCTGGTTCTGCCTCACTGCTTTCCTTTCTTCCTTCCTATCTTCTTCTTTATTTCCTTTTTCATCTGAGTTGCTTAATCCCTGCATCAGTTCCTTGTTCAAGCGGTGCCGAAAGTCACCCACGATTGTGGTTGATCTCCCTCGTTCCGGAACCTTTGGTTCTACAATTTGGTTGCGTGTTCAGAGACACATGCGATTCTGATTGTGGAGTTTGAGGCCAAAACATTTATTCTGTGAAAAGAACCAGATCTTCAAACAGTGCTCTGGTTCATGTTCTTCCGCCAGGTTTTGTTGCAGGTATTTTATTCTTTTATTTCCTTATCTGTTGGGGTTGCTAATGCTTGAGTTTCAGAGAATCCTACATTTCAATTTCAGAACCAAAGCCTTAGTAATGAGCCAAGAAAATAAATTTGCTTAAAAAGTTCCTTTTGGAGCCCAAGATGTCCTCATCCATATTGATAGATACACATCTTCAAGGTGGAGTAGTAAGTCAGTGATCTCAGGGAGTTAAACTTCCAATACCAAATCACCCCAAGATGGGGTTGCATAATCTTCAATGGTTAAACCTCTAATCATAACCAGATCATGGAAATGGGTCAGAGGGTGGGGTAACACCATGACAAATCTTTTCAGAATCTCATATACTTCCTTAAGCCATTGATGCAGATTCAATCAGATCTTTCAGATCTCATTGGCTTGTGAGTAATGGCCCCACTAATGGAAGGGAAGAGATCCTTATCTAACGGCTAGATGTGGGCCATATCTGATTTCAGAATTAACAGTCAGATTTCAACTGAATAACTACCAGATTTCAAGGATAATTTTCAGAAATAAAATAAGATTTAGTTAGCTGAATTAATAGAGATTGGTGTGGCGCAATTGAGAGGAGATAGAAAGAGTGGTTGATGGTAGTCAAGGTAAGGAAAGAGATAATAGCATGAGAGAAAAGTTAAAGGAGAATAAGGTAGTTGTGATGGGAATGATGGAAATAAATGCCTTCTTAAAAATAGGATCTAAAACTGAATAAATCAACAGAAGAGGGAGAAGAAGAAATAGGGGAAGAGTCATCAATCATGGGGAAGGAGAGAGAGAAGATAAAAAGAAAGTGAGGGGGAGATCTCTTACCATGGGGATTTCATCAATGACAACAAACAAACCAAATCAATTCATTCCATTCAAAACCATAAGTTGTGGAGGCAGGGTTGGTTATATATATATATATATATATATATAGAAAGCCAAAACCAGAAATAGATTCCGCTAAGGACTGGATGGATCTGTTTCCGGATGATATGTGTCTGAGTTGTAGGTCCACAAGGCTGCTAGAGACATCACTAAACCCAGTGATGTCTCTTGCAAAGAAGAATTCGTAGAGAAATTCCCAGAACCGTTGTCCAGCTTATGTTGTCACGGCGCCTAAGCAATTCAAGGCATTGGAAAATGTAAAAAAAGTAGGGTGATGCCAACAAGGTGACAAAGGCAGCCAAGCCGACTAAGGTGCCTCGACAGCAAGGCGTCGCCTCGGCGAATAGTGACTGACCCTACTTGTATAATATAGAATTCACTCTCCCCAGTCAAATAGTGACTGACCCTATTTGTATGCGCATCCAAACGATGCTTTCGAAGAACAAATGCACAACACATTTATGAAATGATCTAGTTGATTCAAGCAACTTTCCTAATAAGTTTAAATTAACTTAGTAGACTCCAACTACAATAAACTAACCTACTGAAAGAAGAACCAAACATCCAACTATCAATTCCTAATGGTACCTACCAAAACATCCTAGGACCTGCTAACTCCACCCTTTATATTTGTAAAATAAAAACTACATAATTGCCTTGATTACAAATTTTTTCCCTAACATACATAAGAACAGATCTGGAACCTCCATCGGATATCCCAATGTGTTCCTGCATCACCCACATCAGATCTTATGATCTTTCCACCAAAGTTGTAGACAATTTTCTTCCAAGGAAATATATGGTTAGTCATCTACCTGGATTTGAAGCCTGTCCTTCTTTTGGGTACCCATACTTCGACCTAGTGATCTTGTGCCATAAGCTGTTGGATCAAGCTGGAAACCGTAATAGCCATATGACAGGCAATGCTTCATTCTTCTTCCTCATGTCTCTCATCCCAGGCCACCTCTTCTATTTAGTTTGCATACAATTTCACAATTAACAAATCCTTTTGCTTCCAGTTTATCATGGGAGTTTCTGTTGGTGCCCCTCTATATTTGCAAAGATGTTGGCGTGTGCCTTAAATTTGGACCATTAATATACTGCGAGACTGGCCATAGTGGATGTAATCAAAGTTATACTTCTTCCAACCTTATTTTATTTCTTTTCTGCCCCACAATTCTCTTCTTAAAATTTTTCATCATTTCCCTAAACTCATTTGATACATGATACCCACAGCGGACTCAGGTATCTTTTTGGTGATGATTCCTTTGTACATAAAGAAATCGAAAGTCTCAAAGTCCCTCCTCTAGATTTACATGAACCAGACTTTTCTTTTCTCAAATTGCCCGTTTTGTCGTTTGAAATTGTCTATAAAAAGCATCTGATACTCTTTTGCCTCTCAAATTACAATGTTATTATCAGCTCTCTCCCCACTACAATTAATCCTCTAAGTTGCTTGCTTAGATAGGCTACTAGGTGGTATCGAGCTGAAGATTTGATCCTGAGATCAGACGGGAAAGACTTATTGAACCGGCTCACTATTTAGTTTTGTTTGATCATCGACACTAAAATATCATGAATTTCTCAAGAAATTCTCACTAGATTTTGCAACAGATGAAAGAATTTATGCAAGATTGAGAAATAAGAAAATAAACAATGTCAGCTAAACTTTTTGTGGGATGAATTATTATGTATTAAATAAAGCTGCAAGAAAGATATTCCTTCCTGCCAAGTGGTAAAATGATTGTCTTTTGTCTAGGTTTTATGCTTATTTAGGTTTAGCATGTTAGCCAAGCCATATATTTGCTGGATATAACTTGTTTACCGTTTCAGACTTTTACCATGGACATAGTTTTCACCATGGTGAATTAATCGGCTGATGTCATATGATTGTATCACAGAGTGACAGTGAGTACATGTCTGGTCAGCTTTCAGCTTTTGGATATACGTTGAGTGACAACCCTGAAGAGGCAGACCTTTGGCTGATAAATACGTAAGGATGAACCTTCCTATATTTATAATGCATCTTTCGCAAACTGTTTTTTGTTTCCAATCCCTGTGGTGTTTGAAACATAAGAAAGACTATTGTGAAGGAGGTAATTTTGATGTTTGCCAGTTAAGAAAAAAAAAAGAAAAAAAAAAGAAGAAAGGTCTGGCCTTTATGAATAAATATGCATTAGCATTCCTTTTTTTTTCTCTCTTTAATCCTGGAAGCAAATTAGAAGATTATATTATAAATGGAAAAGTGGTGATGCAGGATGTCAACAAACCCTAACCCTAGTGGGTAATGGGCTGAATCCCCCAAGCCCTTTAAACCTGTAGTCTTGCACCATTTTTCAGAACTATGGCATTAGAAGAATAACATGAGGACATGTAGAAACCTATTTTGCCAAATTAAAGACTATATGGATTATACAACAAAAGGGGGTCGGCCAGATGAATCCTAGCTCTCCAATCAGCTCTATTCGAAGTCATACAAGAAATAAGGCCTAAGTTAAGCATGTCTTTCTTCACCACTTCTCCTATGGTTATTTTAGGCTTGTAGCCCCTGGTTCTTTTGGTTCCCTCAATCTGAATCAAGTCACTCCTCCATATTGGTGCATCCAAAGGCCTCCATTGGACATGACTATGCCACCTTAAATGATTCTCTCTAAGCTTATCATGAATCGGAGCAATTCCCATCTCAGCTTTAATATGGTCATTCCATATTTTATCCTTCCTGGTTTTCCTACACATCCTTCTCAACATCCTCATCTCTACTACACAGTTTATTTTTATGATTATATCATACTTTTTAACTGCCTAACAATTTGCACCTACATCATAACTGGACGAATGACAGCCCTATAAAATTTTCCTTTAAGCTTCAAGGGAATACACCAATCACATAGCACGTTGGACGCCCCTCTCCACTTCTTCCACCCTATTTTAATCCTTTGGGAAACTTCATCCTATATGTCACCTTCTTTACTTACGATGGATATTAGGTATCTAAAATACTCGCTTTGAGGGATCTCCCTCTCACCAATTTTTACCAGCTTATTATCCATCCTAGTATGGCTAAAGTTACACCATATATTCCGTCTTGGTTTTTCTTCTCTTTAGACCTTTTGATTCTATGGTTGATCTCTGTAGTTTCCGCTTTCCACATTGGCGGTAATCCCTGCTTTTATCTCATCCATCAAAACAATATCATCGGCAAAAGCATGCAACAAGGAATCTCATCTTGAATGTCTTAGGTTAAATCATCCATGATAGGCGCAAACAAATAAGGGCTTAAACCTGACCTTGATGTACCCCAATTGTAATTGGGAATTTGTTATCTTCACTCCCCACAATTCTTACACTAGTCACCACTTAATCATACATATCTGTAAGTATGTCCACATATTTACTTCTAATACATGCCGGATTAACTTTCTATGGACTCTGTCATATGCTTTGTCTAGGTCAATAAAGACCATATGATGATCCTTCTTGTAATCTCTAAATCTCTCAATGAGTCTCCTAAGTAAATAAATAGCTTCTGTTGTGGGTCTTCTAGTCGTAAAACCAAATTGTTTTTCCAAAATAGTAGTTTCCTTTCTCAGGTGGGTTCCATTAACCCTCTCCTTGACTCATCAATTTTATACATCTATGGTTATTGCAGCTTTGAGTATCACGTTTATTTTTGTAAATTGGGACCACAATGCTTCTCCTTCATTCATCTGGCATATTCTAAAGAAATCAATGCAAATTTCAGTTCAGAATTTATTGAACTGTGCAGCTCAAGTCTTGGGGTATGGATTTAGGATGTTCTCATGCTAAAACTTCAAAATTTTAATCTGAATTCCTTTTTTCAACAGTTTTGCACTCTTAGAACCTTAGATCTCACAAACAACACCAGAAGTGGCACTCAGATTGTTAAAATGTATTTTATCATCAGTTTGTTACTATACTTGTTCACTTGTTTTAAACTCATGCCCTTTAGGTTCTTTTTTATTTTATTTTATTTATTTATTTATTTATTTTTTTACATTATGTGCAAGTTGATTAATGAAAATCAATAAATATGTAGAGTATCCCCATTGAATTCCTTCATAAATTTAAACATGTGGAGAGGTCTGTTGCTGTGGCTACAGAGTCCCAGTTTATTCCTATATGTTCCAACTTCCAATGCATTAATTATCCAATCTAATACTTTATTCAATGGCTCAATGAAGAGCTTGTCAATGAACAATTGAAGCCATTACATAGCCTAAAAGTCTGCTTTCAGTCTATGAGGCTACCTTTTTCTTAGTAGGCATGTTAGAAACCACCGCTTCTGATCCATGGAACTACCATTATGCAGTTACATGTAGAGATGATAGGGACTTTTCTTTTTAATTTGGGTTTATTTTGTCATTTTCTATTTGTTATTATTGTTCCATTTTCCTGTTAGCATCATTGGGTAGAGTCAAGGAGTTGAGTTTGATTCAAACTCTATCTCCAAGAGTATGATTAGGAATGGTTTAATTTCTTTAATTATGCAGGTAACCATTGATTCAAGTGATTGGAATGGAATGATCATTGATTTGAGTTCTTGCTGCTGTGTTTACGTGGTTTTGTTCCTCCTCTTTTCTCTGTATCTGATCTCTTCTATACTCCCTCCCTTTTCCCTTCTTACTCATTCTTGTTATTATTCCTTTTATTTCTGTTACTGTTTTCCCTTCACTGGTGAAGATACCCTGTTCTAGCGACAGTTTGAAACTAGCAAGAGAGCTCTCTCTCTCGGTAGTTCTGCTTTCTACTTCAAAATCTGGGTGTAGAACCTTACCCTAGGATGACTCAAGGCATTGAGTTTCATTCCCGAAATCCAATACTGCTTGGAGTTACAGGTCTGTAACTGAAACAAGATCTAAACCTACTGCCAGAGCTAGTTTCATTGATTTTTTTTAATATCCCAGATTACTTAAAATCGTGAACTTTACGAGTCCAGTTGGAGGATTTCTCCTATCTGAATCGAGTTTGCTTTCTGCTGGTTCACTTTGATTGGGAGGTTGAAGGAATTACAGGAAAACCAACAAAGGAATGAGGCAAATATGACAAGTTCATAGAAGAAACTCAAAACACTCTCGTTGAGATTCTTGCCTTCTTGAAGAGAACCAAAAAGTGTGATGAATAAGGACCATCTACACTGGTTGCCCAGCTTACCCCAAGATGTCATGTAAAAGTTTTCTGACTGGGAAAACCCTAGTGCAGATCATTTATGGGCCCATCCAGATGATCAACCATTAAAAAGATAAGGGCAATGGCAATTCGGTAAATAACCAGCACTTTAAAGGGTTATTTTGTAGAAAAGGGTAGACAAGATACAAAAGGACTTAGCATTTAAAGAATGAGGGTAGTCTTGGAAGTAAAATAAATAATGACAGGAATCAAATTTAGAACAAAGGAACTATGGTGGCAAATAAAATGGCTTCACCGTTTCATCTTCAACCTCATCACACGAAGCAACCAGCGGCAAACATGATTCTGAAAATTTGAGAGAACTCTCTCCTTTTAAGCTCAAATCCAATGAAATTCTAAGATAAGGTTCATAATATAATATTGTTAAATAGATAAAAGTATAAAACAGAAAAAAAATTCTCTCCACAATTGGGGGATCCTCAAACAATTGTTTTCATTGAGGTTATCTTTTCCAACTCCTGATCATATGAGTCATTAGGAGTTATTAGGGGTCATTGTTGGAAAGAACAACAGCTCCTTTTCAACGATCGTGGAATCGTCCCCCTCCCCATTGTCTCTCCATTCCATTATTGTTTCTTTGACCTGGTCTTTGGAGATAGGGATGAGGCAACTTGGCCACATCACCAACATCTCCCACTTGGCCATGTTCACCGAATGCACATTCTTTGTTCCCATTTCCAGGAACATCCATCATGAGTTCCATTTCTGTTCACATTTCTAAGAACATCCGTTATGATTTTCTTTTCTGTTCCCATTTCCAGGAACAATTATAAAGAAAAAAAAATGTCATTGTTCTGACGAGGAACATTCAGTTCCTATTCCAGACTTAGGCTGCTCTTAGTCCCATAAATACTTCAAACATTTAGTTCCAATTCCAGAATTATATTTAATGTAAGGTTATTGAGAGATCAATAACCCCCAAGAACAATCCCCAAAACTCCAACTAAACCATGCACTAAGGAAATCTGAAAAACAGATTTGGACCAAACCCCAAATAGGGCAGAACTAGGGCTGCCTGCAGCTGGAAGTAGAAGGCTCAGAATAGGGCCAAACTAGGATCGAGTGGAGGGGTTAGGGTGTTGAACAAAAAACCTTAAAATATCTTGGAATTCTGCTGTCTGGTTAGGGAGATATGCACTTTCTTGCTTTCAGACCCAAAAATTAGGAAACTGAGAGATTCTTCAAGAACAGCAGCTAGACACCTCTTGGATGCTAGAATAAAACTTTAAAAGGGTTTGTTGATCAGACTTCAGACTTGGGAGATATGGTCAATCGATGGAGCTTCAAAACCCTAACTTCCTTTGCTGAAATCGATCTAATGTAAGACTAGATCACAAAGGACTTAATCCCAGGCAGGATCTGAAAATTTTGGCTGAATAAAGAAGAGTTCAATAACTCATAAACCATAGCTCAGATGGAGTTGAAATTTGGAGTAGATGAAGGTCCTAATGTAGGCTAGGATAGATAACTACCAAGCCTTCAACTTCAGGATCTTTTAATCAGAAGAACAACCAATAATAACCAAGGTAGAATAGCAATATAAACAGATCAGAACTAAGGGGGAATCAGATCTGTAATCAGAATTTCGGATTCGGAAACTGGAGCTTAGGAGATCAGGACATAAACCAGCAGAAAGGACTAATCAGATATAGGTATAAGGTCATATCAGATCATAAATCATGAACACACATCCATAGAATCAGAAGCAAACAGATTAGTTCCATCGATTCTGGTCTCAATTCTGAAAACAGGATAACAATCACTACAGGACAGAAATAAGGAGATTTTGTATATCTCAATAACCGCAGGCCAGAAAGGTCTCTCTTTTGGATCGAGTTCTTCCCTAGGTAAGGGGCACGTTCGATTGAAATTTCAGCCCAAACTGATGGCTGGTTTGGTGTGCGCAGAATCAGAAAAATTCTCACGGAACCTTCTCTATCTCTGGACAGAATTGAGAGAAGAAGTGATTTAAATACCGGTTTACTTAGGACAGATCTGTAACACCTTGGATGGTTGATAGACGAAGAAGAAGAACTTCTCGGGCTTCACACTGCAGAGAGTTAATTGGATCAAACATCAATTCCATCAGCCTTGATCAAACACAAGATAACTCTTCATGGAGAAGACACTAGCAACAACCATTAATTTGTTTACCAAAATCATCCTAGCTTTAGGAGCCTCCTCTTCTTTATTTGTAATGATGGGGGAGGGAATTACAAAATAGAAGGTTCCTTAAAAGGAAACCTTAATTTAGTCTCCTAATACGATACTTATTAAAAACTGAAATTAGAAACTAATTGAGAAAGGAAACTAATTACTAATGACTTGACTCTTGATATACCAATATACGGATCAACTAGTCATTGAGAAGGTCGAAGCACATACTTAGGATACTCCCCCGACCTCCTATATTAGGAGCTTGGGAGAGTGGGGGGGCATATGATATACCATATGCCTGTTGACTGGTCAATGGTCAGGAGGTGCTACCCCTGACCTCATTAGCACAAGCATAGGAAGACCTCTTCGACCAACAAAAGGAACCCCGACCTCACGACCTAATCGTACACGAAGCCCCTATACTGACGACCAACTTAAACTATGACTAGGGTAACCATACCAAGGTTAGGCGGTTATCTAACTCTTAGACCCACCACAGTTGAATTGGCTGTTTCAAGACCTTTCCCTGGTCAGGTTAGCCGTTATAGGACCTCAACCTGGTCAGGTTAGCCGTTATGACAACCAACCCGGGTTGGGTTAACCGTTTTAGGCCTAGCCAGCTCAACCACATTAAAGTATGATCTCACCATGGTTTTAAGTATCTCCGATACCGATACGATACCCTTCGATATGTATCTTAAATTTAATCGGCCGATACGATACACACTGATACGATACATTGAATTTTTTAAATCATTTCGTATCGATATATATCCTATAATACATACCGATATGCATCAATACACCACTAATACACATTGATACAATACGACATGCCTCGATATGACTCTATGAAAAATATAAAATTGAGGTAAAATGTACGTTTCGGTATGTATTGGTACGTATTGGTGAGTATCGGTATGTATCGATCGGTACGTATCGGTATATATCAGCACGTATCGGTGAGTATCGATATATATATATATATCGGTACGTATCGGTGAGTATCGATACGTATCGGCGCTACGGTCATATAATGGCCAATATGGGTAATTTTTCAGAAAAAAATGATTTTTTGAAGGGTTTTTGTTCCAAAGTTGCTGTCAGCCATATTTCTCTCTAACTAAAGTGGAAATCAAGGTTGGGAACAAGGATTTTACATTTATGGGACAACTACAGACCTTGAATTCTTAGTACGATACCCTCAATTTAGTGTTTATGCATAATACATGTTATCAATAGCTTTTTTTAACAAATTCTTTATGCAAAAGTGTTTAAAAAAATGTTTCCTATCCATTTATGTGTGTATTTTTAACGTATCTTAGTATATCTCCGATACGATACGTATCTTAATTTTGACCGATCGATATAGCGACTGATACCGATACTTTAATCCTTGGAGAGTACAT
>NC_056557.1:27930767-27979807 GCF_013358625.1 Macadamia integrifolia | reverse complement strand
CTTTTGCATGAGAACCAAACTTCACTGATAGTCCAACCCTTGGAAGCTGCCAATCATAGACCTTGTAGGATGCCAAAAGTTTGGTCTCCATGAATCAAAGAAATTTTCAAAGTTGTTCCAAGCTTCTTGTGAACCTTGAAGAGTTTCTCTTAGGAAACCAAGTTGTGTTTTACCCATTCTTGAAGAGATTGGGCTTTCGATCAGCCTAGAAGAGTTGAGCGTTCAACCTTGAAGAGTTGAAGTCACACCCTCTCCAAGATCTAAACTAAAAGAGTTGAGTTTTTGAAGCAATTAGCATTTCCAGATTCGGACTGTGTTAGTCCAGTAACTTTTTAGTCCTTTTAAACCCTTTTTCACCCATAATCTCAACAATTCCTATATCACAATGGTTCTAGCCCCGCCTCTTGTCTTTAAACCCTTTTACTGACCGTAGATCATTCTGTCTGAAATTGGTTTTATCTACAAAGTCAAGTATTCTCCCGATCCTTGTATTTGGGTGATCTCATGAGGGAGATTGCATCAAGTTTTCCCTAAAATTAGTTAACAATTTTTCACTTCAAAACATACCAATTCATTGCTTTGGAAAACCCCTTCCAACCCTTTTAAGACACTATCTAGAAAGACTCTTTGATCCCAGAGAGAAACCCAGTCCTGAAGTTCTGCTTTTGAATCCCTGTTCGAGTTCCCAAAGCAGGTACCAGTGGCGAACCTCTGTTTGAGACATTCCAAAGCCAATGCTAGTGGCGAACCTCTGTTTGAGATAGTCCAAACACTGCATTAGAAAACCCCTTCCAACCTTGCTGAGATACAATCCAAAAAACTATGATCCCAAAGAGAAACCCATTCCGGAGTTGTGCTTTTGAATCTCTGTCTGAGCTCCTAAAGCTGATATTGATGGCAAACCTCTATTCAAGACATTCCAAAGCCGATACTAGGGCCAAACTCTTTTTGAGACATTCCAAAGTGAACACCAGTGCCCAACCTCTGTTTGAGACATTCCAAAGCTGATACCGATGCCAAACCACTATTCGAGACATTCCAAAGCTGATACCGATGGCAAACCTTTGCTCAAGACATTCCAAAGTTGATATCGATGCCAAACCATTGTTTGAGACATTCCATAGCTGATACTAGTGCTAAATTTCTGTTCAAGACTATCCAATGCCAACACTAGTGCCAAACCTCTATCTGAGACATTCCAAAGCCAATACCAATTTCTCAAACTGTCAAAATTCCTCTAAAGTATCAAAAATCCAATTCCTCCAAGAAAGTGAGAAGAAGGCCAAGCCTTTGCCCCTGAGTCAAGGAAGTCACTAAAAGTTCATGCACAAAGCCTAAGGGGCCTCCTCCTTTCAGCCGTTATAAACTTAGGTAACTATTCAATCAATAGGCATAATGTAGACTCATATTATGCCATGTGTTAGTATACATAAAATAATTGTTTATTTTATAGCATATCCAATCAAATATAGCATGCTTGTCCACTTAGGGTTGTTAAAATTCTCGGGAGAGAATATTTGAAAGGATTTGATAGAAAAACTAGTTTAACCGAGCGAGTTGGGTGCCTAACACCTTTCCACACTTGTAACCTAACATGGACCCATACCTCTAAAGAGACCATTTATGAAGTGAAAAATAAGTTCAACTCACCTTAGGGCCTACCTAAAAAAAAAAAAAAAAAGAAGAAGAAAGAAAGAAAGAAGAAAGGCTATAATTGGACTAACCAACTAGTCTACTTATAAAGCTGGACTAGGCCCGATCTGCTTGAACCTGACAAGGTTGGGCCTAGGCTGAAATATCTCAACCACCTAGCACTGGTGTGGGCTAGGGAAGGCATGGTCTGAACTTTGGGGACCTTGGGATAGGCCTAGGTTTTTCAAAATCCTAGCAGGACCTCACTCAACCCAGCCTTGTTGCATCCTACATATACAGTAACACTGATTGTTGGGGCCGTTGGTTGAATAATTAGATGTCACAACCGGCCCAACAAAGGCTCACGAGCCTAGCTCACCAGCCCATGGACTTAGACCATTGGGCTAAGCAAGGTTAAGTTCTTAGAACTTTCTACCAAAGTGTAGGAAGTCTAGATACTTGTAGAAAAGTCCTTTGTCTAAACCTTTCTATCATTGTGTGAGGGAGTTTAAAGAAACTTCTAGAGAAACTTCTAGAAGCAAAGAAGGGTCTAGAGGGTACTTGTACATAACAAAGAGAATAGGAAAATTCTAGAATTCTCCACTAAGGAGGTGAGAAGTTTCTAGTCTCCTTGGCTAGAAAATTCCTAACCATTGGATGGAAGACAAGTGTAAACATCTTAGAAATTCCTTAAGGTCTTGGTTGCCTATAAATAGGAGTGGCCTCCTTTGGCCATGGCACTAAGCAAGTGAGCATTCAAGTATTGTACTCAAATCTCTCTAGTGCAATATGAAGTTCTTTCACTCAAACTCTAAGTGTTCACTAATTTTGTTCCTAACTCCCTTAAGAAGTATAGTAAGGTTGACTTAGTGCTAGCAAGAGTGCTAAGTGTCAACACGGTTGCTTAGGAAGGTCTAAGACCGTGACAATTATGATATCAGAGCTTCATTTGCGAGGGATCCAAGCTTGTGGGATAAGCATCATATTTAATTTTTAGAAGTGCATGACATAGCAATAGGAGAGCAAAACCGTGGAAGGGAAACCAACCCCAAAACAAAGAATCAAAGATGGAGCAAAGACAACCCCAACACAGGGAAGAAAAGATGGAGCAAAGACAAAATCCTTTGATATTGGTGTTGCTATAGAACCTCTCTTAGCTCGGGTGAAACTAGAAATGACCGAGGTGAAGGAGCACCTCAATGTTGTGGAGAAAAGTGGGAAGGAGCTCGTAGGCCACGTGCTAGAGCTCAAGGAGGAGCTTACTGGTCAGATGAGGGAGCTTAAGGAGTCCCTATTAATTACTCTCAACACCATGGCACACAACCAAAAAGAGGAGTTTGTCACCTTCAATGCTCAAGTGTGGGAGGCATTGGCCAAAATGGAAGCTCCCATTGATAAAGTACATGAGGATTGGGCTATGTGTAGAAAGGCAGTGGTAGGAGAAGCCA
Organism: Macadamia integrifolia; assembly: GCF_013358625.1. Taxonomy (NCBI): domain Eukaryota; kingdom Viridiplantae; phylum Streptophyta; class Magnoliopsida; order Proteales; family Proteaceae; genus Macadamia; species Macadamia integrifolia. Next base: position 27,976,727 of record NC_056557.1, on the reverse strand, counting down.
CTGCCTCTCTTGAGGTGCCTAGAATGGAAGCGCCAAATCCCAAGGCATTTTATGGGAAAAAAGATGCACGAGAAGTTGACAACTTCCTATGGCATATGGAGAGATATTTTGATGTGATGGCACTCGATAACAAATCAACAAAGGTACGGGTCGCTACTCTCTACCTCACTGATACTGGGACGTTATGGTGTCATAGGTGACATGCCGACATCGAAAGAGGCACGTGCACCATAGAAACTTGGGATAGCTTCAAGAAAGAATTGAGTAAGCAGTTTTGTCTTGGGGATGCCTCATTCTTGGCTAGGAGAAGTACTAAAAGGCTCAAATATACTAGGTTTATTCGGGTTTACGTAAACGAGTTCACCACACTTGCATTCGATGTCCCAAGTATGACCAACGAGGAATTACTATTCCACTTCATGGATGGCCTCCAAGGCTGGGCTGCACAAGAACTGCAACACCATGGCATACAAGACCTTGCTCCAGTCATAGTAGCAGTAGAGTCCTTGATGGAGTTCGAACGAGAAGACAAGCCAAGAAATGGAAATTATGGAAATGGCAGGGGAGACAATGGTCCAGAGACTTACCACCCCAAGGAAGGCACTAGCAAACCATCCTCAGGAATGGTCCAGAGACTTATCACCCCAAGGAAGGCACTAGCAAACCATCCTCAGGCAAGGATGGTAAGTCCAAGAATGATAAGAAAGATAAGTTTACACCTAAGGGCAATTGTTTCTTGTGTGATGGGCCACATTAGACTAGGCAATGCCCCAAGAGGAAAGCTCTCAATGCCCTACTGGAGGAAAGAGTTAAGAAGAAGAGCCACTTTGTATGGGGTCCCTTATGCATCTAGGTACCATTAGGGCGAAGATGGAGGTCAAGGCCCTTAACTCCCAAAAGGGGCTGATGTCCATGGAGGTGTACATTAAAGGGAAGCCTACACAAGCAATGATGTATATGGGTGCCACACAAAACTGTGTCTCAGCGGAGGAGGCAAAGAAACTTGGACTAAGGGTGTCCAAGGAGGAAGGATGGCTCAAGGCTGTCAACTCCCAAGCTTGTCCCATATATGGTATCGGTCAAGGGGTTGAGATGAGCATCAGGATGTGGAAAGGAACAGTGGATTTGTCAATAGTGCCTATGGACGATTATCAATTGATGCTCGGCATGGAGTTCCTTAGAAGGGTCAAGGCCATACCCATGCCATTCATCAACACAATTTGCATTTTGGAGGATAGAGCTGCATGTATGGTTCTAAAGCTGCATGTATGGTTTTAACTATGCATGAGAGCAAAGAAGGTGTAAAGCTCTTGACAGCATACGGCTCAAGAAAGAGGGTAAGAAGTGCGAAGAAACCTATCTTGTTATATCGCTCAGAGCTAAGGAAGGAGGTCTTATACGAAGGCATATTGAGAAGATCCCAGAAGGATTCAAGAGCATAAAAGTCACAAAGAAGAGAAAGAGACAGGCCAGAAAAAGAGAGGCACCCAGCCAACTTCGTAAGAGACTCAAGTTTTAGGGCACTTCGATGAGAGCCCCAGTAGGCTTTATCACTTCTTATGAGAGGGAGGTTGAACACATAATTTTGATCGTGTCATTCAACCAAAAAGATTCCTCCCTTGTAGGGAGTATTTAGACAAGTGGAAGGGATAGTCAATGTAAACAGAGTTCAGATAAGATGGAGGAAGGAGAGAGAAGCTCTGGAGTGGATGTTCATCACTTAGGGGTAGTCCAAGACCCTGACGGAGATCCTCAGAACACTCGTGGCCGGAAATCTCTAATTTCAGATTTTCTGAGGCCTGTATTGGAGAATATGGTGGTGGAACCAGAGATTACTGATGGTAGGCCTGCTGCAGCTCCCACACAACCTAAGCCCTCTTTCTCAACGGTGGTGGGAAGAGGTTTTTCTGAGGTGGACGTCCTCTTTGACCCCATACAAGCAGGCTCCTTAACCAAGGTTGTTATACCTTAGGATGCATACGAAGAGAGGCTGGAACGCTTTCATTTTGCCTTAATAGGTAGAGCAAACTTCACGTTTATCACCTTGGACTACATTAGAAAGGAGGCGTCTTCGTCATGGAACTTGAAGGGAAAGGTTTCTTTGTCAGCAATGGGAAAAGACTTTATTCTTTTTCAGTTCAAACTCAAATCTTAATCTGGCACAGAAGCTCTAACAAGGTTGGAGATCAATTTGTAAGATTTCAAAAATGGAGGCAGGATTTTAATATCCATGAAAAGCAGATCATGACAAAAATGGTTTGGATCCGTATCCCCGACCTTCTGTTAGAGTATTGGCATGGGAAAATTCTCCTGACTATGGCGAAAGCGATGGGTCACCCTATGGCCATAGACAAGCACACCCGTGTGGCTTCGATGGGAGGCTTTGCAAGGATTCAGGTTGAGATGGAAGTAAGGTTAAGTCGAATTGATGAGATTCATGTGGAAAGGCAGCATCCAGGTTCTCAGCAGCTTTTCTAGTTCAAGCAATAGGTCATTTATGAAGATAGCCTGGGTCTCTGTGGATTTTGTAAAAAGTCAAGAAATTCTGTCGCTGATTGTAGAATCAAGAAGCTTGTGGAGGATAAGAAGAAATCAAAGATCAAGGGGTTCGATGGGTTGTCTATGCGGATGAGACTGATGAAGCATCCCTTCATGAAGTCGCCCAGGCTTCTCTTACTAGGGTCTATGGCGAAGGCAGAGGAAGTGCTGGTTGTGGTGATTCCACTGCCTTTAGCAGTGGTGGTACACACTATGGAGGTGCAGGCTCTCTCGGCAGTGGTGGTGGTGGTACGGTGCAGGTGATTGCTACCTCCTTAGCAACAAATTAGAAAGCAAATTTTGTTCAGCCAATCACGCGATCTCCTTCCATATTGGGAGAGATAGCAATTGAAAATTCAAATTTGCTTCCTACTCAAGGAGACGTGGGGTTCATTGAAGTTGTTATTCTCATCTCAACTGGAGAAAACAAGATTCTAGGTCGATTAGGACTCATGCTACCGAATCTACTCATGGATCTGGGCACAATCCGACCCATGTTATGTCTGGGCGGTTCTCAGATGTGTTTGATTCATTGACAAATCTAGGCCTTCCATCTCAACCTCATAATCATACTGTTGGTAATGTCATATCCTCCATCCCGTCTACATCCATCCATGGGGGTGCTGTGGAGGTCCATCATGAGGAGATCGAAATGGCTAATAGGCTTGCGGTAGCAACTGATTTTGATGTGAATAATGCTCAAAGGAAGGAGAAAGGATCGGTCACTATAGAGCAGGCCAAAAGGTCTGACCGTATCGTGACCTTAAAAAAGTAATCATGAAGGTCCTCTTTTGGAATGTGAGAGCTTTCAAGAAGGCCTCGGTGTGGATGTCTTTGAGGAAATTAGTTAGAGATAAGGAGGTTGATATTTTATGCCTGGCTGAGCCTATGATCGACACTTCATCTTGTCCTATTCACTTCTTTAGTAAATTAGGATTTGATGCTGATCTCATTTGCAATTCCAGGAGAGATAAAATCCCAAACCTTTGGCTGCTTTGGAATAGAGGTATTACTAAACCTATAACTCTTTCATGTTTTGAGTAGTAAATTGCTATTAGGATCGATTGGAAAGGTAAATCAATCTTGATCTCGTCTATTCATGCTAGTAATTTTAGAGCTATTAGAAGATAGCTCTGGCGTAAGCTAGGGTCAGTGTCGGCCATGGCTGATCCCTGGGTTGTTGTAGGAGACTTTAATGCCACTCTGACTTCCCATGAAAAATGGGGCCCTGGTTCCTTCAACCTTGGCTCGGCTGCGGAATTTGAAGCAATGGTTGACTCCTGCAACTTAATAAAATTGTCCTCCCATGGCCCAAAATTCACCTGGACCAACAATAGAAGAAGGAGCAATGTATCTTGACAGGGGGTTCTACAATGAGGAATGGTTGAATCATTTTCAGGACTGTGCTTAGCTGGTCCTTCCTAGGGATTTTTTGGATCACAACCCTATTATAGTTTTATCTGAGGCGTGCCCAAAGCATGCTAACTACCCTTTCCGTTTCCATAAATTTTGGATAGAACATCCTTCTTTCTTGCAGCTGGTCTTTGACTTGTGGAATCAGAGGATTTTTGGGCCTCCTACCTATGTTCTTGCTCAGAAGCTGAAAAGATTGAAGCCGATTATTAGAAATTGGGCTCGGGAAACCTTCCCAAATTTTGATCTTGAGCTGGTCAGAACGAGAGAGGCTTTTGGATCAGATCCAAGCTCAAATAGAGATGCATGGTATGGATGATGTCCAGTATGGGCAAGAAGCTGATGCAAAGTCTCCCTACCTGGTGGCTATGAAAAACCACAAAAAATTATGGGCTGAAAAATCAAGAATTAGGTGGTTGAAGGAGGGGGATAGGAACTCAAAGTTCTTTCATCTCTACAACAAAATAAAAGAGCCAAGAACACCATTAGAAGAGTGCAAAAATCTGGTGGTTCCATTATTTTAGATAGAGATGATATTGCATGCTATATGACCAGCTACTACGGAGACTTCCACAAGAGGGCTTCTTTGACAGAACACTTGATTTTCTTGAGGTTATTCCTAGACTTATTGATGAGGTGGACCTCCTTAGTCTAGACGCGATCCCGGGAGCAAATGAAATCAAGCATGTAGTGTGGGATCTGGACCCTGACAATTCGCCTAGCCCAGGTGGCTACCCAGGTTATTTCTTCCATTGTTGTTAGGAATTTATTTTAGGGGACTTTGAAAGAGCAATAAGGGACTTTTTTTGTTTTTGGCTCAATGCACCCAGGTCTGAACAACAATTTCATATCCTTAATTCTAACAAATGAATGGAGCAATTTCTCTGGATAAATTCAGGCCTCTTTGCATGGGTATATTCTTCTGCAAGGTGATCTCTAAAATTCTTGCAACTAGATTATCATTTCTTCTTCCAAGATTGGTCTCTGAAGAACAAGGAGCGTTTCAGAAAAGGAAGTTCATTCACAATAATATTACCTTGGCATCTGAATTGGCTAATATTATGCACTCTTCTACAAGAGATGGCGGTCTAGAGACAAAAATTGGCATTCAGAAGGCATCTTCCCCTGTGAATGGCCATGCTGAACGTGGGTGATCAAAATTCCCTGGCTTTGTATTTTTAATTTTCCCTCTTTAATGAAATTCTAGCGAGAAAAAATCAAGTGGAAGGGACAATTGGAGAGCGAGGCAAGCTAGTTGGCAGTTGAGACTCTAAGGCAGTTCTTAAAGATTATACAGAAGTAACACAAGGAGGTTGCAATGAGGACGTCGCTAACTTAGGTAAGGGAAAAAATTCGCCCAACAAAGGCCCACAAGCCTAGCTCACCAGCCCAGGGACTTAGGCCATTGAGCTAAGCAAGGTTAAGTTTCTAGAACTTTCTACCAAAGTGTAAGAAGTGTAGATACTTGTAGAGAAGTCTTTTGTCTAGACCCTTCTACCATTGTGTGGGGGAGTGTAAAGAGACTTCTAGAGAAACTTCTAGAATGAAGAATCTAAAGGTTACTTGTATATAACAAAGAGAATAAGAGAATTCTAAAGTTCTCCAGAAGGTGGGAAGTTTCTAGTCTTCTTGGCTAGAACATTCCTAACCATTGAATGGAGAACACGTGCAAACATCTGAGGCGTTTCTTAAGATCTTAGTTGCCTATAAATATGAGTGGCTTTTTCATTTGGCGAAGGCACCAAGCAAGTGAGCGTTCAAGCATTGTACTCAATGCTCTCTGGTGCAGTACAAAGTTATTTCACTCAAACTCTAAGTGTTCATTACTTCTTTTCCTAACTCCCTTAATTAAGGCTGAGTTAGTGCTTGCAAGAGTGCTAAGTGCTAGCGTGGTTGCTTCAAGGTTTAAGGCCGTGACAAATGGCTATTTAGACCACAAGCATAATATTTTTATATCACGAACGCTTCTTCAAATGTCTGATTTCCTATAGCCAAGTCCAACACCATTCAAATCTTCGATCTATTGAAACATTTGTTACTTCTAGCTTTTTTTTCGCTAGAAATTCGTGTATATTAATTATAAAAGAAAAATAAATAGATAAGTTAATATTGATAACTTTAGTTCTACCTTGATAAGTTAATGGTGAAGAAGTTTAGCATCAGCCACTGTAGCAAAGCTGCAAAGGTTGAACTCTCAAATCGAGTCGTTTTGTAATTCTCAAGAGTCACCTTGAGACTTGAGAGTCACCTTGAGACTCTCGTTATGTAATTCTCAATTCGAGTAAAGATTTTAAAACTTGGGATCGATCTCAATGGAAATCAATCCAATCCTGGATCGATATTGGTTGGGATTGGATTGGATCTGATAGATTTACCTTTTTTTATTTAATGGTATTTTGAGCCATTTTTTTTCTAGAAACAACCAATTCCATTGCAAGACCGGTTTATCACACTATCTATGCTATGCACATAGACACGCTCCCACTCGATTGTATATTCTTTGCCGCCTATGTAGCCCATTGTGTGGCATCTTATGGTCATGAACATGTTGCGGTTGGATGAAAACATGAACAACAATATGCCAAGCCAGTAGATAAAATATTATATCTCCAGTAGCACATTCGTAATGCTTATGTGATCTCTTCTTTCAGATCCTTCTTTGGGGTTACAATGAATTTTGAGGCAGAGTATCATGCTTTGATTTTGGGATTGGAGAGGATGAGAGATCTGCAGTGCTCAAAATTATGGACCGAGTGTGACTTAGCAGCGGTGGTGTCGATGGTGCGAAGGGGAGTGGTTTCTTGGTTTGTTTGGAAATAGTGGTCAGCTCTTCTAACCCCCTCGGGAAGAGGAGTGTGAAAAATAAAGAAGAAACCACTCCCCGAGAGATGTAGAAGGGGATCATAACTCCAAGAGAAGGGGCAAAAGGGGGAGAAATACTTTTCTTTATCCTTAGAATGAATATGCTCCATCATGTACACATTATATCTTTTGTGTTTGTAAAGGGATAATAAAAATGGACAAAAAAAAAAAATTCCTATTTGCATTCCAACCAATAGAGACTTTTAGGAAAATGATTGGTGGTTAGGTTGTGTGGTCCAACGTCTTTTTGGAAAAACTAATTGTTGTGTTATTTTGATGAAAGTTGTGTAGAATTGAGAACAAAGGATTTTTTTTTTTTTTGGTGAATAGGAAATATATTAGAACAAAAGAAATAAACAAAATATAAGCCCAAAAGACAAACCAAGGGAGGGATGCCCTAACTCAGGAAATTAAAAGAAACAATATAAAAAATAAAGGGGGATACAACAAACCCAAGGGAGGGGGGGGGACAAAACAACCACAAAAGATGGGGATACAGAAATATAGGGGGAGGAAGAAACAAAAACCAAAGAGTGATACAAGAAAAAAGGGGAGGGAGGGGAGGGGAGGGAGGGAGGGGAGAGGAGGGGAGGGAGGGGGGGGTGGGGGGAGCAACAAGAGGAAGATCTCAACACAGGATAACAATTATTTACATGTACATAATAATAGAAAAGTCAATCTCAATAATGACCACAAATTCTTTTTTGTGCGAATGAACAATATATTAAAACATAAAAGAAGAACAGATACAACAGCCAAAGCCAAAACTGGCTAAGCAAGGACAAAGAAGCCATCCAACGAAAGCTAAGCCCAAAAGAATTACCCAACCTGCTCTATGAAAGGTACAGGCCAAACAATTCAAAAACACATAGAGTAGTGGGGAAGAAACAAGCAAAAGAAGCAAGGGGAATAAGAAAATGGGGGGAGGTAAGAAACAAAATAAAGCCCAACTGATGATACGGCAAAAAAGGCGAAAGGGGAATCAAAACATGGAAAAAGATATGATGCACTAAAACTAAGGGGGAGAGAAAAGCGGAAGGTACCAAGATGAAGCCAGATATCTATTTCTGCTTGTATCAGGGCAACAAGCACAATCGTGGAGAATTTTATTTCTCACCTCAAAGGGATAGCATCCCGAATTTTCTCTAGAGTAAGCACAAATTCTTGCTACAAACGTTGATTACAAACATAACATACAATGGTAGCATTCATAAATGACAAACCTATGCCAACAGACCAAAAATTAAACATGAAGAAACACTGATATTGTCCTTCAAACAATCTCAATAGATCTTTCAGTAGAAGCAGCAGGAGCAACAATGTTACCAACCATTGTATTTTGCCATGACCATTCGATTTTGTCCCCTAGGAACTCAAGTTCAACGAGGAATTTCAAGGCTTTTCTCACTCTTTTTGCACCTATTGCAGTTGGATCATCTCCATGGATCTCCTTCACTATGGCCAGTGGGAGACAGGACAGTAAAAAATAGAGCATCTCTACAAAACACTTCTCTAAGGAAGCAAAATCCTCAGCCGATTCATGCTTCTTCGCTTTTATGATTTCAGAAATGATTAAAAGTTCAATTGTAATCAAAGTCTCATGCTTCGAAGCTAACGAACCAAATTTTTGTTGATCTATAGCATGAAGAGCTTTCCTAAGATCATCTACCTTGGGTTTCTCATTGAATTCATATGAGATGATCTTAGTTTGGAACCAATGGCTGGGATTCTTCCATTGCGCCCACACTTCTTTTGATAATGACCATCTTGTTTCATCTATCATGCTCAGAGTATTGGTCTTTTGATCCACATAATAGATGATTTCAAATGACTCATCTAAGCACTGAATTAGATATTCCTTGCGGGGAGAAGGCATCAATTTTGCAAGCATTCCTGAAAGGACCAAGACTGATAGACACGAAACTCTGTACTCATATTTGACACCTTTGAAGTTAGAGGCCAAATTTTTCCATGAAGCTTCCAGGTCTGTTATGAAGCTACATTCTGACCTAAAAGCATGAGATTTGTATAGTAATTCGATGAGTTGAGTTGGACAGTCCTTCTTACATATTTTTTCCCATCTCATCATATCTGTCACGGCCATTTTGCTTATCCACTTTTCAAAAGTGCCACCCAAAGATGATATTGCAAACTCACAACTTATTTCATCCAGTGAAGTTTGTATTTCCTTCAACATTTCATCAACAATCTCATTGTTCTCAGAGATGATACAAAATAAGAATATGGTTCTCAAGAATTTCTTAACAAAGTAAATTGGGAGCCCAATGAAGCGACTGCATGTATACAACACAATTTGGATGTGTATTAACACATCAATGACAAAGTCTTTTGTAACTAGAAAGACATTAGAGAGGATTTTTCCAAGGAACCTAAAAGGTAAAGTCTTCAACTTCAAATACTCTAATTCTCTTTCTGGAGAATAATGTTTATGTTTCCAGAGATCATTCTTGTCAGTGCAGCAGACAAAAGAAAGCCACCTATAGATGATGGAAGAAGTCCCCACTACAATTGTTAGAAATTGGGCAGCAATCACTATTTTAATCGACCATTTGTACTCAGAAGGTCTAGAATCATCACTAAACAACCTCATATTTTTGGGGGCAATAATTGACCTTAGCATGGCTTGTAAGACAACTGCTGAAGAAGGGCACATAGTAGGCCAAAAGTGTGATGATGTGATGTTTCACATAACAATGTCTGGGGGTTGCCTGTGTAGTTGAGTACATAGAACTTCAGTAATATTTTTCTCAATCCCTGCACATCATTTGCATTTTTGGGATCCAAAGAAGGTCTAGATCTATAATAAGTTGGCCAGAACTCTGTTTGGCCTCTAAACCCTATAGCAGATGATCACATCAACAAAAGCAATATTAAGATGCAAACCATGATGATGATGTGTTCTACTGTGAATGAAAATATCACATCTGTGCACATTTGTACATACACATTAACAACCATAGTAATCACCATCACGCTTAATGCTGCCAAGTTGCCATAGCGTTCGGATGTGCCCATAGTCCCCAGTGAAGGCATATAAAACCCAAAGTGAGGTGCATAGCAATGCAGTGCTAGTGAGCTTGGAGAGCTGATCCTCAATTCTAGGCATGGGTGTGGTAAGATCAAGGGGGATTTTTGTGGCTACTGTTAGCACCGTCATGGTGAATGCATTCATATGGAATAATTTACAAGGCACAAATAGTTTCTTACGAATGAATCCATGCACCAAATCAAAAGCCATGCAGAAGAAGCATACCATTGTTGCAGCTGCGATGTAGAGGCCAACCCAAGGAATAGGTGAACCAAACCATGAATCAGAAGAAGGAGCGAGAGAAGGTGAACCATACAATGTTGCATCAAGTAACACTCCCATGTTGTTGCTTCTTCTTCTAAACACAATGGCCAGGACAACAATAAGGAAAGAAAATTAAATACTCAACTTAACTCATATAGGAAGCCTGAATCAGTGAAAAACTAAGATGCTTGGATAGATATGCTTTGATCTATAAAATGAGGCAAGTTTCACAAACTTCTTCTCTCATAAGCTCTTTTTATAAAGTGATTCTCTGTCGACAGCTTTTGGAAGTGAAAGGTTTAAATTATTGCTTAACCCTCTATAGATAGACGGTGTTGATTGAAGAATCAGATGCATCAACAACTAATGAACGAGAGCGTAGGGGATTCTTCCATATCATGGGCATGTAAGAGTCCTTTTTTAGTAATAAATACGTAGAGTATTATAATAAGGGGAAGGAACAGTGCCTTCCTTGCCCACCTACGTCTTCTAAGCCTTGACATAGATGGGTGTGAAAAATCCCAGCTGCACCCAGACACTGGGTATTTTCACGCCAATCTATGTCTGGGTGTGGGGAACGTTAGACGGATAACATCTTTTCTCCCTTATAACAAATAGAGTCAGAGATCTTTACCTGGTCGTCTGCCTAATGCTAGCATGGGGACCAACCAAGGAAGGCACATAAGCATCCAACTAGGGGCCAAGTTGGTCTTTTCGTCACCTCTTGTGTTTGGGCTTAAGGGTACAGGACCAAGTAGAAATTTTTTTTCCAATTAATAATATCGGAAAGGTTTTCGGAGCCACTGAAGTAGGGTACATTGGCATCTCTATGTCATTCTCTCTCCTTGTATGAAAAAAACCTCATATCATTTTTGTCACAACTTATTAGTGTGCTTCCTATGCCACTTGCTTAGAAATGGTCTCCTTAAATAATAGAATCTTTTATAGAGATGAGACTTACCAATTGTACAATGCACACATGATAGGATGCATATTTAACCATCTGCTACGTGCAAACCTACAAGTCAAACTAGACTACAAATAGCTAGGTTCTAGAGGTGTTACTTCCTTTTCAAATTTTTTGGGGTACATAGTGAATTTAAGGTCTTCTTCAAATGTTGCAGAATATTAAATACTAAAATTAATTATATATGTTTAATCCACATCATCATTAATGAAGCCTAAATCTTTTTCCGGCAAGAATTTAAGAAGCCTGAATCATTTAATGGATAATATGCTTTTCTTTTTCGGTGAAATGGATAATATGCTGGCGTATATATGCTTTTGGGCTTAAAAGTATAATTCATATAAAAAAAAAATGATTCTTATCATAGATTAATACTCTCAAAAGTTCTCTTTATAATGTTTCCCAAGAGGAAAAAGTTACATTTCCTTTTTTTTTTTTTTTTTACTTGGTAGAAGAGAAAGTTACTTTATAAAGCATGTTTGAAAAAGAAAAAATTAGCGGGCCATAATTCCTCTTATCAGGTTAAAAATATATATATATATATATATATTCCTTATGTCAGAGAAATGGGTCTTCAGATGCATCAATGTCCATGAACATGAATACAGGGATTCTTTCGTACAATCGTACCTTGGGCATCTTAAATCAGTTTTTAAGTAATATTTAATAATATAGTCTGTTATAATATATATATAAAAGGGAAGGGATTTGTGTCCAGGAGGGAAGGAGGCATAAATAATGCTTCAAATGGAGGGGGGAGGGTTTGGTCATTTCCATTGGACATTTATGCCAATCTGACACCCATTAAATAGTGCATAAAATTTTTCGTTTAATTTTTTTGATAGAAAAACTTTTGTTTAGTTACTGCTGCTCCTTTGTAAAACCAAATAATTCCTTTCATGTTGATGTTCCTGCTTAGGCTCACATTGGCCCCATATTGGTGCAAGGGTCACATGACCAGACAATGATCTTTTGCATGCCTGGTCATGTGGGCCCTGCACATTGAAATCAATAGGTTAATTAAGTTCTCTTCAGACATTTCTTACATCTTTGCTCATTAGAATCTTTGCCATCCGAAAATTTTCCTTCTTCGACACTTGAACATGCCATGACCCTCTAGCCCCCCCCCCAACTTAGATTCGGATAAAAATAGAAATTTGAAGAATTCCTTTGTCAATAGACAAAAAACTCCCCCTGTAAATAGCATACAAGTCATAGATAAAATTGAAAGATCTTCACTAATACATACATATGCCCAAATAGACTCCCCAGAGAGTCACAAATTAGGCTTCCATAAGACGCCTTATCCAGAACAACAGAACCATCATAATGTAAAGTATCCATTTTCCTGGGTGGGAGAAACCAAACACAAGTTTTTAGTACTATCACAATCCATATGATATTAACACCCTATCCATTTGCCAAAAAATGATTCCTTGAATTATGAATAATAGAGAAAATCTCATTGATATTGATACCCTTTGTGCACTTTCATTGCCCTTGCACTTGTGCAGGAGCCACGCGACGAGGCAGCGATCACCTACACATAAGCAATAGATAAACCAATTATTACTAGGTTAGCTACAAAGGAGCAGTAATTAGACTTGAAAAAAGAAGTCATTTTCTGCATTTTAATGTAAGTATGGAGCTTGCTCACGGGATGTAGTTAGTGTACAAGAGGAAATCCTTGGCTGTGTGCATGTGTACGTAATCCAATGGACAATGATTACATGAAATCCTTGCCTTGGATAGAAATCCTTGATTGATGACCTAGGTGCATAACTCGAAGGATTATGATTATATTGGAAAAAATCATTGGCCATGATAGGTTTGGGTCCCAATCTGAAGGACTAAGATTGGTTGGTGTTAAAGGCTTGATTCTTGCTTGAGAAAAAAAAAAATCAAATAGTGGAAAAAATTCATAGTCAGATGGACTATGGGAATTGACAAAGAATCGAGGAGGCTCCAAACCATGATAAATTGATTTGTCTTTTAGTGAATCTGTAAAATGGGTCGGACTAATCTAAAGAGGAGAAATAAAAAGAACCCTTTCAACAGTGCAACTTGAGGTAGGGGGTTGGCTCTTGATGTGATCCATGATCATGGGATAGAGGTTAGGAGTGGTGTGTTTGTTGATGTGGATGGAGAAAGCTGTCAAGGCCAGGAAGTTTCCATCATACCAGCTCTGGGGATTTATAATTCCTAGCCAGTTGCATGAGGCGGCGATTGATCTGCATCACCCTGAGATTCTGCAAATTGATGAAGCTATGCGTAGAGACATTGATGATGGTGCGAATGCTGACAAGCGTCGAAAAGGTAAACAAACTCTTATGGAGGATTAGACACATAATTCTGATTGTACGGCTTCCACAAAAAAATTAATTTATAAAGATTCTCTATTAGAACATTAGAGGAATGAAGAGGGTAGGGGTTAGAACTGCCCTAAAAAATTTAGTGAAAGAGAAGAATGTGGATCTTCTGTGCATTACTTAGCCAATGGTGGATATATGTAATTTCTCATGTTTGTTTTTTACAAGCTTGGTTTTTATGTGAATTTTGTCTGCAACCAGCGTGTTGACAAGATTCTTAACATTTGGGTAAGTTGGAAGAGACATGTGACTACCCCAGTCATAATTTCAAAGTCAGACCAATAGGTAACTCAGAGATTTCTGTGGCAACAGTAGGCTATCTGTGTTTCCTTAGTGCAAGCAAGTTGTTTTAGGGCTTTGAGAAGAGCACATTGGACAGATGTAGCTACTTCAGCTCCTCAAGTGCCGTCGCCGTGGATGATTGTAGGAGACTTCAATGCCACTTTAGAATCCCATGAGAAGCGGGGTCCATGGACTATCAGCATAGGGTCTGTAGCTGAATATGGTGCGATGATTGATGCTTGTTCCATGATACAAGTGCCATCTCATGGTCGTAAGTTTACGTGGTCTTAATAATAGGAAAAGGGGGAATGTTGTTGTTTTGGATAGAAGCTTTTGCAACAATGCCAGGTTATCTTTATTCCATGATTACACTCAGTATGTCATTCTCGGAGTTATTTCCGATCACTCCCCAATCTTGACCACATTAGAGTTGTGTCCTAGACCTCGCAATTTCCCGTTTCGGTTCCATAAATTCTAGATGGACCATGAGGGTTTCATTACAATGGTAGTTGTCACACCCTGCTTCCGTTAGGATACTAGTGATGTGAATAAGATGCTTAGCCATCTTATATCTCTACCAAGATCTCTGATAGCAGTGCCTTAATCGTCATAATCACAACATTACTGAACCATTTAAAATCATAGCAGCAAAATTAGAGCACAAATACAGTGGAATCATGTAAATCAATTTGGGGGAACAACTAACGTTAATTATATTAACTATAGTACATAACAAGAGTTATTTGTTTCCACATTTACCAAAACATACATATAATAACCCACAAAATATATCATCCAAAATTACGGCATCAGAGAAGACGAGATCCACTATATTGGCTCAAGGTGCAGCATATGCATAAATGTCACAAGCACAGTCGGGATCATGCTCCTAAGGCTCTGGTGTCCACCAGCCACCGTCATACTCACAATAGATGAATTGGCGCTACCCAATGGCATGACAGTACCGACATCATCATTTAAAAAGCAACATGCATGTGGTTTGAGCTCCAACTAGCTCAGTAAGGGATGGGATTCATGCAAGCACATACGCATAGGCCATAATGCGAGAATGATGCAATTCATTTTACTTTAACCACTTAACATACAACTAAGTCGGGTTCATACTACTGCGATGCATTAGGTTCTATCTACGGTCCAAAAAATCGTATATCGATCATCCAGCAATACAAACCCTAATCGTGATTAGGAGCCTGTTAGTCCCAGATGCAACCATCAGTCACCCAGTAAACCCTAATAACTCCCTCCTAGCAATCATGGCACCAAAATTACCATCTACAACATCGGACTGGTTTCATCTCTGGCAACAATCACATCGTACTACGAAAGTGGCGTTCTGAAAAAGTTCATTGAACATACCAACACCTTACCCCCTGTTGGAAAGGGAACATAGAATAGAGAATGAAACCTAATCACTATATGTTGCATGCCTTCCACAAGGATACAGGTAACCACAATATGTTGCATCCCTTCCATAAGGATACAAATAGTATGGAGTATGATACCAGACTCACCATCAGCCACATCGCATCTAGGTCCAAGCCTATCTAGCATACATACTGTTTAATATGGGATATGTAGTACCAAAATTACCATCGGCCACACTGTGTACCCATTTCTAAATATAACCATAGTACATGAATTACCATCAACCACACCGTGCATCCATAGCCAAAGATAAGTCTAATACGCAACCAATGCATGATGTAATCATCCACACGGCGATCATGGTATTAGAATCCACCTCGGCCACACCGGATCCTGTCACACAGTTAAAATCATATATATAGTTCAAATTTAGTAAAACATGTTATATAGTTCACATATATCATACAAGCAATTAAATTAACTAATCATTATTTCTATGGCATCCACGTAGATCTATATTGTTAAAACACTTTAAAAGAAAGTCAGACAACCACTCACCTTGCCTGTCGATTGAACAAGTGAAAATTCCCATGTTGGATACCCGATTCAAACCCCGCTAGGCGTCACCGAATTGTGATTGTATTTGCCCTAGGTATAAGAGTAAACGAACGTTAACACATGTCGAAAACATTCAGGGGGGGACCCACAGGGCTTCCCCCAAAAATTCTTCAAACTGTCAATTTTGACAGCTTAGAAACCCAATCGGAAGAAAATCACCTGGTGGACACTGTGTCCAATTGGTGGCCTGGACAAAGGCCAGTTAAGGATTCAAAATTCATCGGAATTAGGTCACCAGAAGGACACTATCCTACCGGTGGGTCTCCAATCGGTCACTTACCAAGAAGTTCAGCAACTTCATGGGGTTTTGCCAGCTCAGGCCCGATCGTCGAGATTTGTCGTGGAGATTGTGAGGGGTCTTCCCACCTTTCGTTTAAGAGAATTTATTTAAGTGTCCCTAAGCTGTTTGGGAGATACAATGAACTAACGGCCGAAACCTTAACCTCCCGATTTAGACAAAATGTCACCGGAGCTCGGGTAACTCACTTTTAGCTCAGGAAACACGCATGGTAGTGCAATGCACACCCTCCCAACTATCGGAAGTCACCGTGGTCGAGGCGTACCCCTCCAATCTAGCAAATCCATAGTTTGACAACAACCCAAAAACCAAAATGGAAGGGAAAATGGGTTTAGGGAAGGTACTTAGTTACCTTCGATGTAACCGACAACACTCGTGTAGCCGAGAGCTTCTCCCTTTTTCTTCTTCTTCTTCTCCTTCTATTTTTCCTCTTTTATCTCCCTCTCCCACATTGAGTTTAGGTGCGCAATGAGCTCCTTCATATAGAGAGTGGCCTTAGGGCGTATTTGCCTATGCACTTGTTTGGGACTGAATCAGGTTAAGCTAATGATCAGGTCATGTGGGCCCACCAGTTACTGATGTAGTGAAAGAGTAAAATAATGGCGGTGGCGATGAGAGAAGTGTGGATGATTTCTTTATGATCAACATAATTGGAGAGAGAAATTTTCGCCGGCATGATAAGCGGTAGAGAGGTCCGAGGTATGTAGTTGACATGATAAAGAAGGATATTAAAGAGAGCGCTCCAGATGTAAAAGAGTTGGTTAGAACTATGTCTGACATATAAAGAAGATTGGGTTTGAACATTATTAGTGCTGGAGTTAAGCCTCCTTTGGAGGTTTTTTTGTATAAACCGCCTAGGGGATGGGTAAAACTAAATTTTGATGAAAGTTCACTAGGGAACCTGGGCAGCGTTGGGGCAGGTGGTTTTATGCAAGATCACAATGGAAGGTGCATTACATCATACAATGTTAGGGCTTCATTCTTCCCTAAAATTATGAGAAATCTTTCAGCACTAATAACTCCAAGAGTCCATATAAGAGTTCAGGGCTGATGGGATTTTCTATCGCTGAATGAATCCCCAAAATCATTCAGTCGCTGTTTTGCAATGATAAAGAGTGATCTTAGATCTCTCTCCTTGGTGCATGTTGAACACACATCTTCAATTTCAGACCTTCTATGTGCGAGGAATATTGGAATTCATATCTCTCCGAGAAAGAGAAGAGATCCTAAGGAAATTTTTTGGTGCCCCCCGTTCTCAAGATGGATAAAACTAAATTCAGATGGTTGTTCATTAGGCAATCCAGGGAAAGCTGGAGCAAGGGGTGTTTTCTGAAATGACAAGGCTGAGGTGATCCTCAACTTCAGAGAAGCTCTAGGAGTGAGAACCAATTTTGAAGCTAGAATTCTAGCAGTGATTCTTGGTTTGGAGTATGCTAGATCCATTAATGTGCAGAAGCTTTGGATTGAATGTGACTCTGTAGCAGTGGTGATCCTCTTTTCCCGAGGGTGAGTCCCATGGCTTGTGCTTCAAAGGTGGAGGAATCTCTTGCCGTTCTTGGCCTCTATTGAGTAGAAGATTTCTCACTGTCATCGGGAGGTCAATCTGATTGCATATTTTTTGATAAAATCGGCTGCTAAGTTTGAAGTTTCGGATCTAGTGAGTGTGTGGTCCCCTTTGCTGTCCTTGGAGCTGGAGATGGATGCCAATCAACGCCCTAGATTCAGATTCATGTAATTGTGGCTTTTATTTACTTTGTTAAGTTGGTTTCCTTGGAGTGTTTTTCCTAATGATGGCAATGCCAAAGGTGAGATTCTCACTTTAGGAACCCTTCCTAAATCCAAGTTGGTTTTTCATTTTTCCTTCTTGTATCATATTTTATCTTTTTAATATATCTTGATTCTTGTAGCGAAAACAAGAGTCCTGGTCAGTCCCCGTTCGTTACACGCATCTGTTTTTATTATTGAAGACGACATTGCATGGCTAATTGACCCATTTTTTTCTTTCTTTTTTTTTTTTTTTCTCTTTTTTGTGTGTGAAATAATTGACCCATTCTAGTCAACAGATTCATCACCACGGCATGAGACCATATGTAAGCGGATTTTTTTTCCATGCTGACTCGAGTACAAATCATTAATTATGGTCCATGTTTACATTAAAGAGTGATAGAAAACACAAAGAGAAGATCCATAAAAATCCATAATGGGTTCTTAAAGTTGAGAGTTTCATATACTTTCCCCTACCCACCTCTCCCAATTATCGTTACTTAGCAGATAGCCTTACTGCCATGCTTTCCACAAATTTGATCTTCTCAGTCATTGGTGTGATATTGATGCTGATAGCAGTGGGGAGTGATCATCACCTGGTGAATGCAAGCTCATATACCGCATGGAGTGGTCCAGGTTGCAACAACCATGCTGAGCGATATAGTGACTGTGGATGCTCTGCTATAAAGCAGCACGCAGGGTATGAGTTTACCTACACTGGACAAACTGGTAATCTCTACAACACACAGGGATGCAGTGGGAATCCACACTCCATATTTTCCGGGAGTGCCCGGTCGTGCACCCCCGTTGGGTGGCAGAGTATCTTGATCCAGTGCTAGTTACACTCTGGAGACTAATTTTCTTCTGTTTTACACAGCGATGCTTGTATGTATGAGATGCAAAATACATATGTAAATAAATAATTAAATATGGCATCATGTTCATCTGATGGATACATGGAAAAAGCTTTAATTTGTAAATGGACTCCGGTTCCCTTTGTCTACTTTTTTCCGTTGCACTTTGTTCTGTTTATTATTCTCACTGAATTTTTCACAAATTTATGACCTCTTCTCTTCTGTTTTCTGCTTTCTTTTAGAGAGAGAGAGAGAGAGAACATTCAATTCAATTGCAGATGCATGCGTGTAAACCTTGAGAGAGCATTGAAGATGCAGCCTTTATAACCTCTGAAGACTTGACGATCGCGATTGCAGACCCAATGTAAAATTTTGAAACCTTTGTGGGAAAGTATGGCTGCTTTTCTGGTGAGATCTGGATTTTAGAGTTCAGCCCTTCTTCCCTATCGTAGGTATTATGGGGAAAATATTGTGATTTTCTAAGAACGATAGAGGATCGGGTGTGCGTAGCCGACGGAAGGGTGAAATTCTTCAAGACAAAAAAATCCAATGACTGAAACGGAAAAGTCTCTGGCAATCCTAACCCACCTTCGGCATGACCATCAGCAGGAAGGATCACCTAAAACCCCTTAACCCAGTCAAAGAGAACCTGATTAAGTTATTTGGATCGGTATCTAAATTTAATTCAATAATTCAATTTTTTTTTTTGGTTGTAAGTCAGCAGAGAATATATTAAGCTAAAAAAATAATAGGATGTACAAGATTGACATGAGCATGCCTAGATGGATAAGAACAATAAAAATGCACCAAAAAAAAAAAAAAAAAAAAAAAACCCTTAAAACTCCACCTTTAGTATGGCCATCAGCAGAGCTTAAGGATCTCATGATTTGTTTAAAATAACCACATTCAGCATTGCCATCAGCGACACCCTTTAAACAAAAAGAATAAAATGTTAAGCACTATTTATAGTGTTGCAACTCAATCAATCAAACCTATAGCAAGGTCTGTTCAAGCTATCCCAGATTAATTCTTGATAAGTGAAGCTTGGGCATAAAGACCAATAATTAGAGGTTTGAGTCAAGACGTATTTTTTTTACGATAGAGTCTACAATGACATTGACGTCGCAGTAACAGCGAGTAATTAGCCAAGTGATGGAACATAGAAAAGACTGGTAAAATACCCACTGTTGCTGAATTCTCCAAGGAATATTACCATTACCAATGGTAATAACCACTGCACTTGAGTCACTCTCAATCCAAAATTTCTTGAAATCCCTTTCCTTTGTATATTATAGACCAATAAAGAAGGACGAGAACTTTGCAAAATTATTAGTCTTGATTCCAAGAAAACTTAGAGAAAGTGCTAATCGGATTACTAATTGCATTCCGAAAAATACCAGCTGCACTTTCTACTCATGGGTTTCCTAAAGAACATCCATCAATATTTAACTTTATCAGATCCTCTTGGGGCTTTATCCATACAACTTCTATAATTCAACTTTTTTACAATAATCCAACTCTTTTACATTGTTCTCCCATTACATATTTATAAGAAATTATAAACCTAAACAAACCCTAATCAATCTCAATCATTTATTCTAATTAAATTCTTATGATTGAGATTAAAAGTAAATAAAACCCGATGGGCCCATATCGATTAAATAAACTACTTATATGCTTAAGTTGACCCATCAATCAAATAAAAACCAGAAAATAATGAAAATCCTAGAATTAAACCCAATTATAATGAATAATTAATTGTAAATTAAAATAAATAATAAGATGTAATTCCAATCTTGCATCACTCTCCCTAATTTTTTAAACCATAATCCCATCTCAGCTTTGTAAGCAAAGAATATATTAAGCTCCCATCTCACCCCACTGATGTTGCTTCATGCTCATTTTGGATCCTCAAAGAAGTTGAAAAGCAAAGATTCATACGCGTTGGGGAAATGATTCTAATTATATATCGATCAGGATTGGCCGTATCAGATGAATTTACCCCTGATTTCCTCTACAAAATCAACTTTTTATCCTTTTACCCTTGATCCATATCGATCCACCTAAACGATATTGGATAGTAATTGGGATTGCCTTCCACCAATCTGATCCGATATCAATCCTTAAAACCACACAGAGGCCACACGACTAGGTAGTGAAATCTTGCCCTCTTCTTTATATCTATTTGGATCTAACATCTCAATGCTTAAAGGATTTTGGAGTCTTCCTTTTCAAAAATTTTATAAGATTGAATCCTCCGCATGTACATTCACCTGAACGTACATGTGAGGATCCAACATAAATATGTGTACGTCCATGTGAACATATGAGCAGCGGATCTATTCTCCTTCTTTATTAGGGTTAAAGTATGACCACATAAAGTCGACAACGTGTTCACAAATTATCTATGCCATGTGGGTGGTAATGAGGTAGAGAAGTTTGGCCGAGTCCTGGTCAGTTCCCGTCCTGTACGAGCATCTCTATTTTCTTGAGGAACCTTCGATGGCATGGCTGGGCTTGAAGTCAATTCCAGTCGCTATTCGGTAGGTTTCCAAGATGAAGAGAAAGAGCCGTGTCCGTCTGCGTGATTGAAATGGTCAAATTTGTCGCACGATACTATTTGCGTTGAAAATTATGGCCATTTTATTTATAGATCGCCAACAAACACACACACCCAAGGAGAGGATCAGATGGAAAACATAAGCGTAGCCATAGTTCCTAATCTTCTGATATTGCTTCATCTTTTTTCATTAGTTGCAACAGCCATGGCGGTTCCACCCCTAGCCCTGCCGGGTTGCGACCACAAATGCGGAAATGTGACCATACCCTACCCATTTGGCATCAACCAAGGTTGTTTCATGGATTCTAATTATCAGATTACTTGTGATCCCCAGAATGACGGCACCCATAAACCCTACTATTCAAAATTCACGGAGGTTCTTGATATATCATTATTGGATGCCCAATTCATACTTAGAGATCTATATTCTTCTTCTGAATGCTTCAATGCTACAGGATGGAAAACCAACGGTTCTTCTTTTGGGTATAGTGTGGCAGATTTACCATTCAGCTTCTCAGTCAGCCGCAATAAGCTCATAGGTATCGGATGCGACACAGTGGCCTACTTAGATTCAAATTTTGGAGGAGGTAACGCAAATTTTACTAGTGGGTGCATATCATTGTGTGACAAATTAGATAGTGTGAGAAACGGGTCTTGCTCTGGAATTGGTTGTTGCCAGACCTCAATCCCTTTAGGCCTAAAAAATTTTATAGTGACTCTTGAGAGTAAAGATAATCACACTAAGATCTGGAAGGACAACCCTTGCAGCTTCGCTTTCTTGGGAGATTATGAATCTTTCACCTTTGAAGCATGGCGTCTTTCGGGTAATAGTTTCGACAGATCGAAGATTCCAATTGTGTTGGACTGGGCAATTGGGAATCAGACATGCGAGGAAGCAGTTCGTAATGTTACTACTTCTGCTTGTGGTCCAAATAGCTACTGCTTTAATTCAACCAATGGCCCCGGCTATCGGTGCAACTGCAGCTATGGTTATGAAGGCAACCCTTATCTCTCTCAAGTAGGATGCCAAGGTAAAAAAAAGCTTCTCTCTTATGTTCATTTTAGCTTTGTCACAATCTTCTCCATAGAGTCCAGGCACCATAGAATGATCCTAGAGCTGGGAGACCCTAGTTCACTCCAGTCCTAGGATCATTCTCTCATCCCTGGGCTCTATGGAGAGAAATCCTATCTCACACAGTAGAGACAACAAATTTTCATCATTTTTGTGATGCGGTGGTGAATTTGATGATGAAGACATAAATGAATGTGAAAATGGACACAATAATTCCTGCGCTGAGAATGCTATATGCTATAATACGAATGGGAGTTATAGCTGCCAGTGTCGAAAAGGCTACTACGGCGATGGTTTGGTATATGGGTCTCGCTGTATTAAAGACATGAAACGCATTTTGGTGATAAAAATTATTGCAGGTAATTTTCTTTCCTTTTTTAATTAGTAAAAACTTACTGTCTTGTTTTACTTGAAAATATATCTTCTTTTACATGGTTTTTACTTAATGTTATGAACACATTATATGAAAAATCGGTTATTTATATATTCCAGCAAGTGATGAACTTTTTTTATATGAAACTAAATGTTCCAAATTGGAGTAAATTGGCCAAAGAATTAGGTTTTAAACCTCAATCCTTAGTGCCCGCCCCATGTGTAATGATTTTAATTTCTCTGAACTTCCATCCTATCAGAATTTACATTTTTTTTTTTTTTTTCATTCATTCATTATTAAGATCAAGTTTCCTCACCACACCCCAGTTCATTATTGGGAAAACAAAGGGACATTTTTTACATTCAACTAGTAGATGAGTAATAAAAATCGTAAAAACAAAGGCTCCGTTTGGAATTTAAAGGGAAGGGAAGTGAAATTTTCATACTTAAAAAAAGAATGTTTATAATCATTACTCCATATGATTTTATAAACTACTTAATTTTTTTAACCATATTGAGTAATGATATTTTTTGCATGTAATTTTTATTTTACATATTATAGCAAAGGTTTTTGAATGCAAAAATATGGAATGATTGAAATTAATGTTAAAGTCGCTTGAGTAATGATTACATATATTTCACTTTTTAAGTATGAAATTTTCACTCACCTTCCCTTTAATTCCCCTTACAATCAAACATAGCCAAACTTATTTATATTAGGAAGAGTTCCCTAAAAGGCATTGTGGCCCTGTGTCAGTGTCGGGCCAATGGGAACGTATGTGGAAACATCAATAGGGGTGTGGATTTCAAACTTTCATGAAAATCTATGCCTTTCATTCTTAATTCATTTTAGGGGTTCGGCTGATTATGCGATTCCTGGCCAATATCGATCTAGATCCCAATAAGAATTGACGGATGCAGATCTTTTGTTTCATTCCAAGTTTGTAAACTATAATTAGTCCTAGACAACGATTCGTTTTTAGGTAGACTAGACAACGATTCATTACTCATAAGCCTAGTGAACCACAAGTGCCGATCCTTTTTTTTTGAAACCTATAATAGCTTTTGTGCATAAGTTGGTAGGACATAGTTTTCCTTCAATCAAGGTCCCTTGATCACGGCCTTCGGATGGACAAGAGAGGGTATCATGCACGATGGAAGGGATTACTGTTTGTTTCATTCAATAGGGGGATGTTTAATGACTCTAGGATGTTTGTTGACCCTTCAACCAATTTAGAAAAACTCCTTCAACCAATTTAGAAAAACTTTTCACTAGGATGATATCTAAAATCCAAATGGAATTTGTACTCTATTTTTCTGTTTTCATTGTCTTATGTGATGCCTAAATTTATGCTTGTGATGTTTGGAAAAATACAAACCTTGTGACAATAAAATTTTGCTAAATAAAATATTCATTTCCCTTATTTTCCTCTAATTATAACTAGATGCTCCATTCATAACTATTTAAAAGTCATGTAAAATGAAAATGATCTGACAAAATTAGTGTAAAAAATAGGATTGTACTTGTAAATTTTAATTTTGTTTCGCTTTTACATGAAAGCAAATTACAAAAAGAGAAAGAAAGATAACACAATGCAGGTCTAGAGTTGAACACTTATGTATCAGGTTTTAATCATAAACTCAAGCAAGACATAATAATTGGGTTAAGCTATTAGGAAATTTTATAATTTATATTTTTTTAAAACCCTAAGCCCAACCAAGCCCACTTGAATAATGGACTTTAAGATTTGTCCAAAGCCGCCACCTGAGGTATGCCAGGTGGCCCATCACCAGTTGGCTTGCACACCTATAGCTAAATAAACTCCTCAATGTTAATGATAAGTTCTAAATTAAAATAAAATTGTGCATCTAAATCTGTTTTCTTGCAGGTACCGGTGCAGGCTTTCTGGTTCTATCTGTTTTCATTTGGTTTTTATATTGGGCAATTCAGAGAAGACGTAAACTTAGAGAAAAATTCTTTCAACAAAATGGAGGTATGCTATTGCAGCAGCAAATTTCTTCAAATAAAGGGGTCAAAGATATTGCTAGGATTTTCTCTGTAAATGCCCTAAAGAAGGCAACCAATAACTTCCATCAAAATCAAATAATTGGCCAAGGTGGGTTTGGAACAGTTTATAAGGGAATCTTATCAGGTGGCAAAGTAGTTGCCATTAAAAAATCCAAAATTATGGACAAAAGCCAGATTATACAGTTTATAAATGAAGTTGATATCCTCTCTCAAATCAATCACAGACATGTGGTGAGGCTCTTGGGTTGTTGCCTAGAGACAGAAGTTCCATTGCTAGTTTATGAGTTCATCTCAAATGGTACCCTCTTCCAACATATTCATAGCGGGAATCAAGCACCTTCTCTTTCATGGGAAAATCGTTTAAGAATTGCTGCAGAAACAGCTGATGCTCTAGCATATTTGCATTCTTCTCATTCAATACCCATCTTTCATAGAGATGTCAAGTCTTCTAATATATTATTGGATGATAAATACAAGGCTAAAGTATCTGATTTTGGAGCTTCAAGATTGGTTCCTCAAGATCAAACTCTTAAGACGACCATAATTCAAGGAACTCATGGGTACTTAGACCCAGAATGTCTTCCTACAGGTCAACTAACTGATAAAAGTGATGTTTATAGTTTTGGAGTTGTTCTAGCAGAACTTTTGACTGGGAAAATGCCACTTTTATCAGAAGCATCTGGGGAACGTACAACCCTAGCAGCGTATTTTGTATCTTCAATGAAAGATGGAAATTTTTCTCGTATTATTGATGATCAAATATTAAATGATGGGAAGAGAGAACAATTATTGATAGTTGCTGAACTTGCAAGAAACTGCCTAGAGGATAAGAGGGAAGATCGGCCAACAATGAAGGAAGTTGCAAAGGAGCTTGATTCTTTGAAAATGTTGTATGAGCAACCATCATTACAACAAAATCAGGAGGAGTCTGAACCTTTTCTAGGCAAACCATGGACAGGTTCTACCGATTCAGCTTTTGAAATAGAGATTGGTTATAGCTCAAGTACTGTTGATGAACTCTACCCAGATGACAAGGTAATTGTTTAATGAATGGCATCATGCCCTATGCTTATGTAGCTGCACAACATCATACTATTTTCTGACAAATCTATTGACATTTAAATTGTATCATATACACTCATGCACAACAAGAATTAATATCAATCCCTTTGGCATGACTACATCTATTAACATTGAATGTAGTAAGTTTTTCCTTATGTTCTTACAAAAAAAAAAAAAAAAAAAAAACAAAAAGTTTCCACTCAGTTCATCTTTGTTTGTTACTTTTTTTTTCTTTTATTTATTTATTATTATTTTTTTCTTGAGAACTATTCTTTACATTACCCTTTTTTGCTTAAGGTCAACAAAGTATATTAAAATGAGTGAAAATTTACAGAAGCCCAAAATTGGGGAACAAAAACGCTTCTAGGAGTTCTAATAAACATATACATAAAGTATACCAGCGAATCACCTTATTTCCTCTATGAGGAAGAAAGAAAATTAAAAGAACCCGCGGATATCGGAAAAACTACAATTATTGTTAACCAAGGAAAAGAATTCGTGGTAAAAACAAGATATGCTTTGAACAGAAAAGCCGTACTCGAAATATTTTTTATTATTTCTATTTCGAGTACGGCTTTTGTCGGTAAAGAGAAATCAAATGGATTCAATTGGAGTTTTCTGGAACACCTCAATAAGCTAGACCCATGCTGCGAGTTGTCTCATGCCATAAATAAACCCGAACACTCAAGAAATCCGTTGGACAGGCAGATTCACATCTCTTACAACCTACTCCACCTTCGGTATTTTCATCAGTAGAGAAGGAAGCTAAGACAACTAATAAAAAGCACACATTGAAAAACAACCTAGACATTATACAAAGCGAAATCTAGGCCTCTCTATAACATCCCATTAGTAAAATAAATCTGTAGTTGGAGTTAAGATCATATCACCTATTTGAGCTGATCTCAAGTTAAGGTAGATCAAATGAATGGTTATTTAATTGGGAGTAGATGAAATAGTTTTTACACCTATTTCCTGGGAATGCTTCCTCATTGGACAATCAAGCTTTATTTTCTTCTATAAGTTAGAATAATTTAGTAGGCCAAAATAGACGGATCTTAATTGTTTAATTTTTTTCTTAGACCAAATCTGAGTTGTGTTGTAAGGAGAGCTATAATTAGGACCCTCTTGGGTCTTAAGAATAAGTTGTTGCATTTGGGATATATTCTCCGTTAAGATGTGTTATGGGAGCCATTGTGATGTTAAATGTTTTCGTATAATTGTTGATGTTACCTTAAAGAACAAAGAAGGAGATTTCATCTTTTCAATTTTATCCTAATGTGTTTCTTCTTTGTGCAGTTGAGAGGAGAGACAAGCAATTGGCTTTCTATGCGATGATTTCCTACATTTGGAGAAAAAGAAATTTCCAATTTTTCAGAAACAAGACAGAGACTTTGACTTGCATTATCAGAGATATCCAGGAACCTTTCCTAGTTCAGAAACGGGGAGTGCATAATATGTGGGCGGTGACAGAGTTAAATTCTGTTGAGTTGAACTATGTGGGGAGTCTTCTGGTTCACTTGCTTCTTGTTGGGTGTTTCTGTTGTTTTACTTGTCATTTTGTCCTTTTTTACTTCTCTAGATGTTCTTAGTATGCGGACTAAGACTTCAGGAATGTTGGCTTTTTTTTGGGTAGAAGATCAGAACTTTATTAAAAAGGGGAAAAAAGAATTAACTACAGAGAGAAAAAAGAAATTAAAAAAAGAAAAAAAAAAACCTCAACTAGCAAACGGAGCGAGCCTCCACCTTCGGCATTGCCATCAGCAGAGGCTCACTACCACTATCTATAGAATCTGTATCTAGGACTACCAGCTTCATTAAGAGTTAGCTCGTCCATAACAAACTGATGAAGTATATCTCTGATTCCAGACAGTCTAGACTTTGCCACATCTTTGGCTAAGTAATCAGCCACCGGGTTTGATTCTCTAAAACAATGGGAAATCTTCCATTCAATGGAGTTTACATAATTTAGAAGATTGGTCCTCTCCTGATGCACAAACCAAGGAATAAGCCTATGATGGAACAGGGTGACCGCAAAGGTTGAATCAGATTCTATCCAAATTTTCCTCACAGCTAGACTATGAGCATAAATCAGACCCTTGATGATACTCCAGATTTTAGATTGGAAATTAGTAGCCAGCCCCATGAAGAAACCAAAAGAGAGGATCAACTTTCCATTATAGTCCCTGAAGATACCAACACCACCTCCCCGGCCAGGATTACCCAAAGAACATCCATCCACGTTCAGCTTCACCCAAGAGTTGGGTGGCTTACACTAGTGAACTTCCAAGATTTTTAGGGCTAGAGAAGGTCGAATGGAAAGGAGGAAGCGTCTACTCAGAACAAGGTCTGAGGCATTCGAGGGAGAAATATTTATACCCTTGTAAATGAAGGATACATCCTTGATTATAGTAGCCACCACCATGGAAGGACAACGAGCCTTGTCCTCATACTGTCTGAGATATCTTTCATTCCAAATAGCCTCTATCGTCACAGCTAGCCCTATCATCCAAGGCCTCTTCAGAGACCAACTTCTGCCCTTGTTTCTCCACCATTTGATAACATCAGCCATTGTAGGCTGCTTGGCCCACGACACTGAACATAGCAGCAGACCCGGTCCAGACTTCAGAAGAGAAACTATATTCAAGAAACAGGTGAATAAAAGATTCCTCGCTACATCCACACAGGTCGCACCTGGAGGTTAAGCATATCCCTTTCTTTTGAATTTTGTCGTCAGTAGGTAGCTTCCCATGAACCCAGCACCAAGCCAAGGTAGAGAGCCTCGGCAGAAGATCCTTTTTCCATATGAATGAAAACCAAGGAACAACAGAGGCGGTCTCCCTAAGGCCTTCCCAAGAAGATTTCACAGTAAAGTTCCCCATTGGTTCAAGCTTCCACATACACTTATCTTCCATGGGGATGGTAGGGAGGGGCAGGTCCTTTATGGAATCAAAGACCAGATTTAAGAGGTTCAACTCAGTAGTAGGCTGCTTCCATACGCCATTATCAATGAAAATATCCACTGTATGAAAGAGATTTGAATGAAGTACAGAACTTAATAGTTAAACTGTAGAATATGAATAGAAATAATTGAAGGTGGATCGATGGAAGAGAGGCACTCTGAAGGTGGTGATATGGATAATGGTGATCGCGAAGCTTTGGATCGAGGACCCCCTCCTCTGGGGCCGGAGGTGAATGCACCTACTCGTTCTTATGCAAGGGCTGTAGGTCTCGCCTCATGGCCTGCAATTGATTCGCTCCCAGAGCTGATTCAAGCAGGAAACATTACAAGGATCGTCATACCACAAAATGATTATGAAGCAAAGAGACAAAATTTCAGGTATGCTCTCATAGGCCGTGTAAATTTTCGTCTTCTATCTTTGGATGATTTACATCAAGAGGCAAGAGATAACTGGAAATTGAGTTAAGGGGTTGTGATGCACCCTCTGGGAAAAGGCTATGTAATTTTTCAATTTCGATGTGAGGGCGATAAGGCAGCTATTTGGAGAAGAACCCCTTTGCGTGTGCAAGGACAGTTAATTCAACTTCAACATTGGAGACCGGATTTTAACATCCATGAAAGAAATTCCTTCACGAAACTCATGTGGGTTCATTTTCCAGACCTTCCCTTGGAATATTGGCATGATAATGTCCTTCTCTCTATTGCGAAGGCAGTAGGACGTCTGGTTACCCTGGATAATCATACTAGACAAGGAATCTTGGGATATTTTGCCCGAGTGTTGATTGAAGTTGATAGCTCAGAAGCTACTACTCGTGTTGAGGAGGTTCAGGTAGAGAGATTCGAACCAGGTACTACTAAAATTTTTGGCTTTCGCCAGCGAGTAATATATGAAGATAATTGTGCAAAGTGTGGTTTCTGTAAGCAGATGGGTCATCAAGTAAATAACTGTCAACTCAAAAAGATGGAGGATGAGAAGCAGAGTGCTCGTGACAATGTAAGGGTACCAGATGCGGTATATGAGGAAGACGGAGTTGACTCGGACAAGGGTGACTCGTTGGGTATCTCTAGATCTTCTTTGGAAAGAAAATTTTCAAATCTGCCTCTCCCAAATCAGATTTTGAAAAATAAAGGGGAGTTACCTATTGAAGAGGGAAACGGATCTGCTGGACAATCACAAAATATTATCTCTTCTCAACTTCAAATATAGAAGAAGGTGAGATTCAAATTAATTTGAATTCGGATAATACAAATCTCCCAATTTCGGAAAATGTGGGATTAGTGTAGGAGAGAGTTGAGTAAGAGAAGGATTCTAGTGATGACGTGGAGGGGTCTGATTCTGGTTCTGAATCTGAATTAGAATCTATTCAGACCAGGATTCTGGTTCAAAAGAGAGTGGACCATATCAGGTCCAATCTTCCCCAGTCTATGATACGGTGGATACTTCTCAGCAGGAAGTCCCTTTGGCGAGGGTGTCGCAGGGTCCTGTGAGAATGTCATCACGCACAAAGAGAACGGGACTGATTCAGGGTTCTAGTCGGGGTGGCTTGACGAGCAGGGGTGGTCGGATTTCTTCCTCTAGGCATGGTCCGGCCCCTACCTCTACAATTAGTAGAAGGGAGATAGCTGTGATGGGAGTTCAGGCAGTGGATAAAGCTGTTTTGATGGGTGAGCAGGGTAAAACAGTGGGAGAAAAAAAGGGGAAGAATAAAAAAGGAGGAAGTCAGACATTTATATCTGACAAGGTCGCGGACTCAACAAGTTAATTATGCGTGTTCTTTTCTGGAATATTCGTGGTGTGAAGAAGGAGGTTGGTAAGAGATTTTTACAATCTCTTATAACAGAGTCTTCTCCAGATTTTCTGTGTTTGGCTGAACCAATGGTTTAGGTGAGTAAATTCCCTGTTTTATTTTTTAATAAATTGGGATATTCGGCAGAGTTTATCCATAATATTCGCCATGAAAGGTTGTCTAACCTGTGGATAATTTGGAAACATGGTCTGAGTCACCCTTCCATTGTCTCAATGTCGGAACAACAACTCTCTATTGAGGTCGACTGGCAGGGGAAAAAAATGCTTTTGTGCTTTATTCATGCTAGTTGCTTTAAAATTGAGCGTAGAGATTTTTGGTCGGAATTGGCGGCTATTTCAGCAGCTTCTCTCCCTCTACTTGTTGTTGGTGATTTTAATGCGACGCTGTTGTCTAATGAGAAAAAAGGTCCAGGGAAATTTAATGTTGGATCTCCAGCAGAGTTCCAAGCAATGGTGGATTCTTGTATGCTCATTTCTACCCTTTCACAGGGTAAAAAGTATACTTGGTCAAATAATCATAGAAGGGGTAATGTCATGGCAGTTCTGGATAGAAGCTTTCATAATGAGTTATGGATTGATGAATTCAAAAATATTTCTCAGAGAGTTATAAGCTGCACTGCATTTGATCACACTCCCATCCTGATCCATTCTAATGTGATCTAAAATCCTAGCAACATTCTGTTTCGATTTCATAATTTTTGGATGGAAGATGATAGCTTTCAGTCAGTGGTGAAGCAAGCCTAGTCACATCATGTGGGTGGCTGCCCCATCTATATCTTGGCGCAGAAATTGAAGGTGGTGAAAGGGGTGCTAAATGCCTGGGCAAAAGAAAGATTTCCTAATCTAAATGAGGAAGTGAAAAAAGCTACTTCTGAGCTAAAAAGAGTGCAGGATATTATTGAGGCTTCAGGAATGTCGGATGCTCTCTTTAACGAAGAAGCTGATGCCAAAACAACCCTTTTAAATGCTAGTAAGATGCAAGAGAAAACTGTGGTCTGAGAAGGCTAAATTAAGATGGTTGAAAGAAGGCGATCGGAACGCAAAATTTTTCCATCATTCAGTGAAGATTAGAAGATCAAGAAATCAGATTAGTATGTTACGTCATGAAGATGGTTCTTAGATTTCTAATCAATTAGATTTGGCCAACTATATTGTGGATTTTTACAAGAATTTTCACTCTGAAATTCCTATAGAACCACACTATGAGTTACTTGACCAAATTCCGACGATCATTTCTAATGAAGACAATGCTTTCTTGGATGTTGTTCCCTCAAGGGAAGAAATAAAGATGGCGTTATGGGATCTGGATGCGGACAGCTCTCCAAGCCCTGACGGCTTTCCAGGTCAGTTTTTCAGAAGTTGTTGGGATATTGTGAAAAATGATTTCTGTAGGGTTGTTTTCTCTTTCTATTTAGTAGGGAAAATTCCTAAAGGGGTAAATAATTGTTTCCTAACCCTTATCCCTAAAGCTGATGGTGCTTCTCGTTTGGATAAGTTTCGTCCCATATATATGGGAAACTTTTTGTGCAAAGTTTTGTCCAAAATTGTTGCTTCCAGGTTATCTCTCTTTCTCCCAAGATTAATCTCAGAAGAACAAGGTGCATCCCAGAGAGGTAAAATTATTTCAGCAAATATAAGCCTTGCTTCAGAGTTGGCAAATTTGATGCACTCATCCGTTCGAGGTGGAGGTATGGGTCTAAAGCTAGATGTGCAGAAAGCCTACGATTCTCTGTCTTGGGAATTCCTCTTTGCAACCTTGAAGAAATTTGGTTTCTCTCCCAATTGGATCAACAAAATACACCAGATGTTGCTCTCAACAAGGATTTCAATTTTGCTAAATGGAGGTCCAGTGGGTTTCTTTGGTGTGGAGCGTGGTCTCAGGCAAGGAGACCCTATTTCTCCAATCCTTTTTATTCTGGCAGAGGAAGTTCTTTGTAGGGGGCTGAAGAACTTGATTCTGGAAAGGAAGATGAAAGCTCTCCCAGGCCCTAGAGGAGCAATTACCCCTTCCCATTTACTTTTCGCAGATGATATTTTCATCTTTATGAATGGCTCAGCTAGGTATGTGAAGCATCTTCATGAGTTTTTATCCAAGTATCAGTCCTTTTCAGGGTAGAAAATAAACTTGGAAAAAGTAAAATATTTTTTGGGAAGATTGCCCCTCATAGAAGTCATTTTATTAGTGATTTTCTGGGCATTACCGCGGCTGATCTCCCTACAAAATATTTGGGGGTGGAGATTTTTAAAGGCAGAGTGAAGAATAGTCATTTGCTTCCTCTTCTGGATAAGATAAAGGGTCGGTTGGCAGGGTGGAAGGGCAAAATTCTCTCTATGGCTGGGAGAATTGAATTGGTTAAGTCAGTTATTTCTGGTATTCCCATACACAACTTCTCTGTGTACTGGTGGTCGGATGAAACTATTAAGGTGGTGGAACAGTGGATGAGGAATTTTATTTGGTCAGGTGATATGGAAGTGGCAAAGAAGATTGTTATGAAATGGGAAGGGGTGTGCAAGCCTAAAAAGGAAGGGGGTTTGGGAATTAGAAGGATGAGAGAAGTGAATTTTGCTTGTTTATGTAAACTAGCTTAGCAAATCAAACATGAGGATTCACTCCTAAGAAAATTCTTAACGGAACGTTTTATCAAGGAGGATGGGTCGCTGCGAAGGGGATATAAGTCTTCATCTATATGGCCGGGCTTGAAAAGAGTAAGGAGTTTCGTTGCGGAGAATGAGCAATGGATTCTGGGAAATGGGGAAAAAATTGATTTTTGGTTAGATAGATGGATTGACAATCAATCTATCGCTGAGAAGATAAACTTGGACCCTGCTTTTTTCTCAGATGTAAAAGAAAAAGTTTCTGATTTCATATGCCAATCCGTCTGGGACCTCCTCATGTGGAGTCGGTTTTACTTGCTGAAATTTGGGAGAAAGCTAAACGTATTCACATCCAAGGTGTGAATGACCAATGTCTTTGGCTTGACCTCTTCAGGTATCTTCTCTATTAAATCTGCCTGGGAAGAAAATAGAGAAAAATATCAGAAAGTGAGTTGGTTTTCTCTGATATAGAACTCATCTAACCAACCAAGACAAGCTATTTTTGCTTGGCGGTTACTTCAAAATAGATTACCAACAGATGAAAATGTGTCTCGTCATGGAGTGCAAATGGCTTCCCGGTGCAATTTGTGTGGTAATGATGCAGAATCAATGTCTCACTTATTTTATAACTGTGAGTTTGCTCGTAGTTTGTGGAGAGCTTTATGTGAAGGCTTCGATGTGCAATGGAAACCTTATATGGGCATGACTACTCTTATTGCTTGGTGGAAACAAACAGCAAAGAGTCTCCATTTTAAAAAGGTGTGGATTAGTGGCTTCTCCCTGATTCCTAGTGTCATATGGCAGGAAAGGAATGCAAGACTTTTTGGGGGCATCTCCAAATCATCTAGACACTGTTTTTCCATGATTAAAAGTGAAATCAGCCTCCAGATGACAGCTGCTATAGGTTATTCTCTCTCATTTAGCTCCTTAATGTGTGCCAAACGATTGGGGATATCTAGGGTGCGATAAAAACCAAGAGAGGTAATGGAAATTTTTTGGTGTCCTCCCCAAAGGGGATGGTTGAAGCTAAATTCAGATGGATGCTCTTTGGGAAATCCAGGAAAAGCAGGTGCGGGTGGAGTATTTCGGAATGAAAATTCAGAAATATTATAGTCTTTCAGAACTTTTCTTGGTGTCCACGCAAATTTTGAAGCCGAGATGATAGCTGTTATTACTGGGCTGGAATTTGTGAGAGATATGGGTATTACTCATTTGTGGATTGAGTGTGACTCAGTAGCTGTAGTTTTGCTTATATCTAAGGGAATAATCCCTTGGGTTTGTCTTCAGAGGTGGATGAGTTTAACCCCCTATTTGAACTCTCTTACCTGGAAAATCACTCACTGTCTGCGGGAAGCAAATCCTGTGGCTGATTTCTTTGCAAAAACAGCTGCAAAATTCGAAGTTTCTTCTCCTATCCAATCCTGGCCTACGCTGATTGCTATAGAGTTGGAAGTGGATTGTCAATCTCGGCCTAGATACCGCTTCTTTTAATGTATTCCGTTTTATTTCCAATTTTTGTGATTTGGTTTCTGTTGTGAGTTCTTCTCTGCTGATGGCAATGCCGAAGGTGGGGTAGAATTTTCCAGATTCCAAATGTGATATTGCTTTTGTATATTCTTTTTCCCCTTCTATTAATACAATGAATTTTTAGCGAAAAAAAAGTATGAAAGAGATTTCTAAAAACATTCTCCCCAAGGCGAGAGATCTCAGAGATAGATTTTGGACTCATCCAGTTATGTCTCCAGAAATCTATCTTTTTCCTGTCTCCCACTATCCACCTCTCATTCTTTTCCACAAAATGCCACATTTTCTTGATGCCGGGCCAAATGGAGGAGCCGTTATAGCCTTTTTTGAGAAGACCATCTTTAGATAAGAATCTAGCTCGAATCAGTCTGCTAAGATCAGAATCTTCATTTTTAGTTTTTCAGGTCATTTTTGCAAGGAGAGCTTGGTTAACATCAGGAGACACCGGATTCCCAATTCACCTTCACACTTAAGCTTGCACACCGTGTCCCATTTCACAGTTATGGCCTTAGTAGTATCAACCTAACCCGTCCAGATGAAATTCCTCATCCATTTCTCTAAACACTTAATGAGAGAAGCTGGCCACCAATAAACAGAGAAGCTATGCGAGGGCATCCCTGAGATAACAGATCTTACTAGCTCCACTCTACCAGCCATAGAGAGAAGCTTTCCCTTCCATCCTGCTAATTTGGCCTTGATCTTATCCATGGTGGATAAAAGTGGCTCTCTCTTGACTCTTCCCTGAAATATTTCCACTCCCAAGTACTTGGTTGGGAATTTACAAATAGGGATGCCCATCTTGTCAGCGATCTAAGTCTTCCTAGTAGCAAGGATCCTCTCGAGAAACATCTTGCGTTTCTCTAAATCAAAGTGCTGCACAGAGAAGCTCTGATATTTCTCCAAAAAAGATTTAAGGTTGCAGACATGTCTTTTGGAGGTGTTCATGAAAATGAAGATGTCATCTGCAAACAGAAGGTGAGAAGGCACAGAAATGCCACAAAGACCAGAAATAGGCTTGATGACCTCTTCAGCATTAATAAAAAAATAGGAGAAATAGGATCTCCCTGACGGAGTCCTCTGCTGGCCCTAAAGAAGCCGATCAACCCACCATTTAGAAGAATTGAAATTCTAGCCGACTTGAGAATTTCATTAATCAAACCAATCATGGTTTCAGAAAATCCAAATTTTCTAAGGGTCAGAAAAAGGAAATCTTAAGATAAAGTATCAAAGGCCTTCCTAATATCAATTTTAAGACCCATTCCACCCCCTCTAGAAGTCTTCTCCATCAGAGTGGCAAGCTTTGAGGCTAATCCAATATTAGATTGAATGAGTTTGCCGCGCTGGAAAGTGCCTTGCTCCAGAGAAATGAGCTTAGGAAGGTAGCTACTGATGCGGCTGGCCATTATCTTAGACAAGAGTTTGCAGAAATAATTTCCCATACAGAGAGGACGAAATTTATCTAAGGTACGAGCACCTTCCACTTTAGGAATTAATAAAAGAAAAGAATTATTAACTCCATTAGGAAACGTACCTGAAGAGAAGAAACTCTTCACCGCGCTGCAAACATCTTTTTGTATAACAAACTAGCACTTTCTGAAGAAGGCCCTAGTGAAACCATCCGGTCCAGGTGAGCTATCAGGATCTAAGTCCCAAATAGCCATCTTGATCTCATCATTCGTGGGGATTGCATCGAGCAACCTTCGATCTTCATGATTTATCACCGAAGGAATAACATCAAGAATGTAAAGATTAAAATCCACATCCACATGTCTGTGAAAATTATCATAAAAATCCACAAGGTACGACCCCATCTGATCATGATCGCTGATCACAGTCCCATCGTCCTTCAGAATGGATCTAATAGCATTTTTCGATCGCATCACTTTGGCCGAAAGATGAAAGAAACTAGAATTCCTGTCCACTTCCTTCAGCCATCTAACTATGGATTTCTCTGTCCACATTTTCTCATGGAGCTCCAAGGTCTTTGAGAAGCGATTTCTTGCATTGGCCTCTAAATCAAAAAGCTGATCAGACATCCCTTCTTCAATTCTGCGCTAAATATTCTCCAGATCAGCTTTGGAGGTCTTGACCTCCAAGTCCGGATTGGGGACGGTAGTATGTGACCATGCCCGAATGATGACTATCAAGTTCTTGAGCTTCTGAGTCAGGATTTGGATAGGGGAAGAAACACGGGTCTCCATATTCCAAGCGTTCTCCACCATAAAAGTAAAGTCCGCATGGTCCAACCAAAATTGTTTAGGAGGAATGGGCAATTTTTTGACTTCATAGTGTTAGCTGAACTCACCAAGATTGGTGCATGGTCAGATGCAACTTTGAGAAGAACCTGTTGGGTGCAATCATTGAAAGTGCTCAGCCAATCAGAATTAACAAAAGACCTATCCAACACGGCAACCATATTACCTCTTTTCCTATTATTACTCCAAGTGAATTTTCTTCCATAAGAGGGAACTTGGATCATGGAAGTGGAATCCACCATAGCACCAAATTCCATTGCAGCTCCCATACAAAATCTACCTGGGCCTCATCGCTCATGATCAAAGAGAGTGGCATTGAAGTCTCCAATAATCATTCTCGGACCAGATAAATGCCTAGACACCAAATCTAGCCATAGGCTTCTACGATCAGCCCTAAGACATTTAGCATGAACAGCCGAGATGTCAATGGTGCCACCAAGCCAATTTATGTGGAATGATATCTGCTGATCAGACATCGAGGTAACCACTGGCTTTGAAAGGTTTCTTCTCCATTTCACCCATAGGTTGGGTTCCCTATTGACTCGCATATTATGGATGAGGTTAGGCTCAAACCCCAGCTTATTAAAAAATAGCTTCGGGAATTTAGAAACTTCAATCATCAGTTCCGCAATACAAATGATGTCAAGCATGTGTTCGCTAGCAAACTTCCTTAAAGAATCCCTGGCAGAGATCTTCTATATCCCATGGATGTTCCAGAAGAGGACTCGCATGATCACATGTTGGAGGTTGAGTGATCAGCCCGAGCAAGGAACTGATCCTTAGAACGTAGCTTCTTACTCTTCTTCTTTTGCTGAATTGTCCATCCACCTTGGGTCTCTTCCCTTTGCCTGGCCGCCCTATCCACCATGATCACACCGTCAATAGTGGACAACGAGTCTTTCCTAGAGGGTCCCATACCAGTCGCATGGCCTCCTCTAGAGGCAATACGCCGACTTCTGCAATATTTTTCAACTTGTCCGTCCATAGGGAGGGCAGAATTGTCAGAGCGCCTATGAGTTGGTTCAGTCTCAATGCCATGAGCCAATTCAAGTGGATTAGACCAAATTTGGCCAATAGAGGATTCGGTCCTATCTTCTTCCATCCGTTCCACCTCCAAGATAACTTCCAAGTTTGTGTTGGACTCTAAGTTGGAATGAGATTTGCTATGAGAAGGAAATCCCACCTCAGCGCCCAAAGGATAAAGTCTCTTTGATTGGAGATTGATTGCCTCAATAGATTGACCTTCTAAAAAAGTATCCTGGATCTCCTCCTCACCTGCAGAGGAATTAGCCCCATCATCATTGCCCTTAGAGGAGGCTGCACCACCGTCGCAGCCCTCCATGGCGTCTCTTTTGTCACCATCTTTGGAGGAGACTCCCTCATCATCAAGCCCAGAGCCTTTCCGAGGCATTACAACTCCTTCCGCACCAAATCCAGAGGAACATACACAGCAAGCGTCAGAGTGGGACGAGGATCCTCATCAGCATACACAACGCCTGAGATTCTAGGCTCCTTCTAATGTAAAACTGCATTTGCATTAGCAGCCTTCTTCTATCTACAAGCTCCGATTAGGTGACCCGTTTTTTTACAATAACCACATCTGCCAATATTATCTTCATAAAAAATCTTTTGGTTGAACCAAAGAGGGGTATCAGTCCCTGGTTGTTTCCTTTCCACTTGGATCTCATCAGCCTCTGACTGCCAACCTCAATCTCAACTAGCACGTGTGCGAAGTTCCCATAAAGAACTTGTTTTGTACGTTGATCAAGTGCAACCGGCCTGCCAACTGCCTTTGCCATGGTTAATAGAACCTTTTCGTGTCAGTATTTCAGAGGCAACTCTAGAAACCTGACCCACACAAGAGCCTTGTTCACCATCTTTTCATGAATGTTGAAATCAATTCGCCATCGTTGAAGTCGAAAGTATTGACCCGCCAGTTTAACATGCCCTCTCCTCCATATTGCTGCCATATCTTTCTCCTATTCAAATTGGAAAATGGTGAAACCCTTTCCCATTGGAATCATCTTTACTTACCCCAATTATTTCCAGCCCTTAGCAACTTCCTTCCTAGTCATCAAGGGAGGTAAATCTGAAGTTCAATCTTCTGATCAAAGCAAAACAGTATTTCCCCAACCTCTCTTCCTATTCTTCCTGCGGAATAATAACCGTTGTCGAAGAGCCAGCATGGACAGGTTCAGGCAGGTCATCAACCACAAGAAGTGCACTTCCAACCACCCTAGCATATGATTTTTTGGGGGCTGTGGCTTCTGGATTAATAGATCTAGGAGCGGAGTTTGCCACAGGAACAGGATGAAGTAGCGAGCCAGAAGCAGGGCCCAAAAAATTTGTTATCCGACATTGCTTCCCCTATCAAGAGGCCGATCACCATGAGGACCATCTTCCCCAAACGAAATCACACCCACCTGAGAGCTTCTCTCTCCCGAAGAGTTCATGTTCCGATCAATATCGGTTTCAATGTTGTAGGACTATTCAGGAATGTTGGCTTAGATTTTCTGTACTTGTCAGTTTCTTTTGAATCCATCTTTTATAGTGTGATGTATATTCTACGTGGGAGAATTAATCACAATTTTGATGCTTTAGCTTTCAGTCTTGATGGGGGGTTCTCATTGGCCCATATTGAAAAAATCTTATATCCCAATTATTTATAAGAGCTACAAGATATCACTCCACTTGAAGTCAATTAATTTTAAGACGAAAATATTAATAGCCCGGCTGAAGTTATTTTTATTTTGTTTGTTTTGTGTTTAGATAGTTTTTAAAATAATTTAAGATTTCAAAATAGTATTCTATCATGGCAATGTTAGTTAGTTGACCAGCCGAGGCTGACAACAACACTGCACAATTCTGAATCCTGAATTTTCTTTTACTTGTAACTTACGGCTCCATTTATATCTTATTAAAAGTGATGTAAAATGAAAATGAGCTAATAAAATAAGAATAACAAAATAGTATTCTATCATGGCACCCGGATGGTATTTCGATTCTTCAGTTTGACAGTCAGATTATTGATTTAGACAGACGTGTTGCGGTTCAGAGTCTTCAGACTATATATGAAGAAAAAATAATATTAAAAGGTTGCCTTGGGTCTGTGGTCTGTGGTCTGTGGTCTGTGGTCCAGCTGTGTTGCAAAATTGAGGATTCCACCTATACAAGGGTGGCTCTTTCACAGTTGCCAAACACCAAAAAAGGAGATGCCGTATGAATTTTTGTCCTGGTTTGAATGAACTTTTTGGTTTTTTGTGCAAGGCTTGGATCATCTGAGGAAAAAGGAAATGAGAAAGAGGAAAAGATCAGCAAGGAGTTCATAATTCACAGACATTACAGATGATAGTGATACACCTCCCCTTCGGATCTCAAGGAGGAGAGAACCATACCCATTGCACATTATGATCTCAACAAATAAATGAGGACATTAATGGTTCCTACCCAACTTCCACCCACCTTCGATAGTTAATACTATTACGGTTGGGTTCAGCCACTGTCCATCCTTAACCAAGCTACGTATCATCATTCATCACATTCAAAGACCCCCTTTAAAGTGATTTTAAAGCAATGCAAATCACCTGCATTCTTTATTTCTTTATTACTTCCACCACCCCTAACAACCCAATTGCTTCGATCCCAGAAGATAAAACTTTAAGATAGTAGATGAATTAAGAACATAAACGAGTTCAAATCCATAACATTAACGATTTACAAAGACCATGAACAAATCCAATGCAAAACATAAAAAAATCACATTCCCTATGTACTTGTAGACTCATCTTTTACCTTGTGCGGGTTTGCTTCCTCCAAGCAGAAGAGAGGACACAGAGGGAGAGGGCTTGCTTTCATACGACCAAAAGAGGAAAAGAGGGAGAAGAAGAAGAAGAAGAGATGAAGGATATAGGTTTTTTCTACCATTTTGGTCGACCCGTTCCGGTCGAGTTTTCAAAACCAAAATTTAGACCGTTTCCTCTGATCTTGTATTATCCACCATACACATGGCATCGACCACGTGTCAGAATCATAGGCATCCTCCGCTAGGCTCCTCCAAGAAAGGACGCAAAAGAGGAGCTCGATCCCTTCAGCATTGCCATCAATAGTAGAGATATATAAATACAAAAGGACTTGCCTTAGTTGTCTTGCACTTAGAATAGGAAACTAGAGAGTACAACTAGGATATTCACATGAGATATTCTCCTACTCACATAAAGAAATGTAATATAGAGTCATGGGACTCTATATTCGGTGATACACCCCCTAAGTTGGAGAGTTGGGCACCGGATCTTCAACTTATCCCATAGAAACTGGAAATCTTGATGTAGAAGGATTTGGTCAGTAGATTAGCCAGCTGGTCTATAGTAGAGTTAAACTGGACAGAAAGTTGACGCTTAGAACACGATCAAAAACAACACAGAAATCAATTTTTACGTGCTTAGTATGAATGTGGAAAACAAATTTGCAAAAAAGTAAGTGGCCCCAATGTTATCACACAACAAGATTGGAGGGCCTTCTAAAGAGACGCCAAGCTCATGAAATAAAGCCTCCAACCATATTAACTTGGTGGATTAAGGTTTTAAGCTGGGTCCAGGTCATTTTAAAATGCCAAGTCCTCCTCTTATTAAAAGTGTAGATCTTATGCACATCCTGTAAATTATCATTGCTGGTGGTGGGTGACAAAATTGGGTGTCTATAGCCAGCACTTCTAGGTTGAGGATGGTAAGTAAATCAACCCCTACAAGTTAGAACCAAGGATTGGCCACCCCATTACTAATAGTCTCTCGAAGTGATGCAGAGATAGTAGAGATGTCCACTAGAGATGGGGTAGATTCAACAGAAGGTATAAGTTTTAAATCAGAAATAGGTCAATCAAGATATAAGGTGAAGCAAAGAAACAAGATTTTGGAGGATGAGAGAAGATAGTCCTGTTCGAAGCCAACCAATAAAATAGAAGTTAATAGCTATCATAAACATTATGCTTTACAATCCAATAGGTCTATTTTGTATACTCTCATTCTTTCATTCTATTAATGAAATTCACTTGCTGACTTTTAGCAGAAAAGAAAAACATAATCAGTTTACATCCGATTTGGAGGGAGGGGAATTACAAAACCAACTCCAAGTCCAACATTTTGGGCAAAAAAATTCTTCATTATGAAACCCCTTTCATATTCAACATGAGCTGCGTACGTTCTCAACAGAGATCATTTCCCTAACACAGCACTATTGCTCTTTAACAACAACTACTTAGCACAGTTGGTGCATATTGGACGGATTGGACTCTGAATCCAGTAACCCGAGTTCAAATCTCAGAATATCTTCCATTGGGGGAGATTTGATAATGGTGGAAGAGAGGCGCTTTGAAGGTGGTGATATGGATAATGGTGATCGTGAGACTTTGGATCGAGGACACCCTCCTCAGGGGCCGGAGGTGAATGCACCTCCTCTTTCTTATGCAAGGGCAGTAGGTCTCGCCTCATGGCCTGCAAT
The DNA here is from genome assembly GCF_013358625.1 of Macadamia integrifolia. Classification (NCBI taxonomy): domain Eukaryota; kingdom Viridiplantae; phylum Streptophyta; class Magnoliopsida; order Proteales; family Proteaceae; genus Macadamia; species Macadamia integrifolia. The sequence continues at coordinate 27,934,332 of NC_056557.1, read as the reverse complement.
TGATTCACTCCCAGAGCCGATTCAAGCAAGAAACATTACAAGGATCGTCATACCATAGATCGATTATGAAGCAAAGAGACAAAATTTCAGGTTTGCTCTTATAGGCCGTGTAAATTTTTGTCTTCTATCTTTGGATGATTTACGTCAAGAGGCAAGAGATAACTGGAGATTGAGTCAAGGGGTTGTGATGCACCCTTTGGGAAAAGGCTATGTCATTTTTCAATTTTGATGTGAGGGCGATAAGGCGGCTATTTGGAGCAGAACCCCTTTGCGTGTGCGTCGACAGTTAATTCGCCTTCAACACTGGAGACCGGATTTTAACATCCATGAGAAAAATTCCTTCAAAAAACTTGTGTGGGTTCATTTCCCAGACCTTCCCTTGGAATATTGGCATCATAATGTCCTTCTCTCTATTGCGAAGGCGGTAGGACGTCCAGTTACCCTGGATAATCATACTAGACAAGGAATTTTGGGATATTTTGCCCGAGTGCTGGTTGAAGTTGATAGCTCGAAAGCTGCTACTCGTGTTGAGGAAGTTCAGGTAGAGAGATTTGAACCAGGTACTACTAAGATTTTTGGCTTTTGTCAGCGAGTAATATATGAAGATAATTGTGCAAAGTGTGGTTTCTGTAAGCAGATGGGTCATCAAGTAAACAATTGTTGACTCAAAAATATGGAGGATGAGAAGCAAAGTGCGCGTGACAATGTAAGGGTACCAGGTGTGGTATACGAGGAAGATGGAGTTGACTCAGACAGGGGTGACTCGCTGGGTATCTCTAGATCTTCTTTGGAAAGAAAATTTCCAAATCTACCTCTCCCAAATCAGATTTTGGAAAATAAAGGGGACTTACCTATTGAAGAGGGAAACGGATCTGCTGGACAATCAAAAAATAATATCTCTTCTCAACTTCCAAATATAGAAGAAGGTGAGATTCAAATTAATTTGAATTCGGCTAATACAAATCTCCCTATTTCGGAAAATGTGGGATTAGCGCAAGAGAGAGTTGAGTCAGATAAGGACTCTAGTGATGACGTGGAGGGGTCTGATTCGGTTTTTGAATCAGAATTAGAATCTGATTCAGACCAGAATTCTGGTTCAAAAGAGAGTGGACCGTATCAGGTCCGATCTTCCCCAGTCTATGATACAGTGGATGCTTCTCAGCAGGAAGTTCCTTTGACGAGAGTGTCGCAGGGTCCTGTGAGAATGTCATCGCGCACAAAGAGAACGGGACTGATTCAGGGATCCAGTTGGGGTGGCCTGACGAGCAGGGGTGGACGGATTTCTTCCTCTGGACATGGTCCGGCCCCTACCTCTACAATTAGTAGAAGGGAGATTGTTGTGATGGGAGTTCAGGCAGTGGATAGAGCTGTTTTGATGGGTCAGCAGGGTAAAATAGTGGGAGAAAAAAAAGGGAAGAAGAAAAAAGGAGGAGGTTAGACATCTATATCTGACAAGGTCGCGGACTCAACAAGTTAATCATGCTTGTTCTTTTCTGGAATATTCGTGGTGTGAAGAGGGAGGCTGGTAAGAGATTTTTACAATCTCTTATTACAGAGTCTTCTCTAGATATTCTGTGTTTGGCTGAACCAATGGTTCATGTGAGTAAATTCCCTGTTTTATTTTTTAATAAATTGGGATATTCGGTAGAGTTTATCCATAATATCTGCCATGAAAGGTTGTCTAACCTGTGGATAATTTGGAAACGTAGTCTGAGTCACCCTTCCGTTGTCTCAATGTCGGATCAACCGCTCTCTATTGAGGTGGAATAGCAGGGGAAAAATGCTTTTGTCCTTTATTCATGCTAGTTGCTTTAAAATTGAGCGTAGAGATTTGTGGTCGGAATTGGTGGCTATTTCAGCAGCTTCTCTCCCTCTGCTTGTTGTTGGTGATTTTAATGCGACGCTGTTGTCTAATGAGAAAAAAGGTCCGAGAAAATTTAATGTTGGATCGGCAGCAGAGTTCCAAGCAATGGTGGATTCTTGTATGCTCATTTCTACCCCTTCACAGGGTAAAAAGTATACTTGGTCAAATAATCGTAGAAGGGGTAATGTCATGGCTGTTCTGGAAAGAAGCTTTCATAATGAGTTATGGATTGATGAATTCAAAAATATTTCTCAGAGAGTTATAAGCTGCACTGCATCTGATCACACTCCCATCTTGATCCATTCAAAGGTGATCCAAAAGCCTAGCAACATTCCGTTTCGATTTCATAATTTTTGGATGGAAGATGATAGCTTTCAGTCGGTGGTGAAGCAAGCCTGGTCTCAACATGTGGGTGGCTGCCCAATTTATTTCTTGGCACATAAATTGAAGGTGGTGAAAAGGGTGCTAAAAGCTTGGGCAAAAGAAAGATTTCCTAATCTAAATGAGGTAGTGAAAAAAGCTACTTCAGAGCTAAAAAAAGTGCAGGATATTATTGAGGTTTCAGGAATGTCGGATGCTCTCTTTAATGAAGAAGCTGATGCAAAAATAGCCCTTTTAAATGCTAGTAAGATGCAAGAAAAACTATGGCCTGAGAAGGCTAAATTACGATGGTTAAAAGAAGGTGATCGGAACAAAAAAATTTTCCATCTTTCAGTGAAGATTAAAAGATCAAGAAATCAGATTAGTATGTTACGTCGTGAAGATGGTTCTTGGATTTCTGATCAATTAGATTTGGCCAACTATATTGTGGATTTCTGAAAATCCTGTAGAACCACACTATGAGTTACTTGACCAAATTCCAACAATCATTTCTAATGAAGACAATGCTTTCTTGGATGCTGTTCCCTCAAGGGAAGAAATAAAGATGGCGATATGGGATCTGGAAGCGGACAGTTCTCCGGGTCCTGACGGCTTTCCAGGTCAGTTTTTCAGAAGTTGTTGGGATATTGTGGAAAATGATTTCTGTAGGGCTGTTTTCTCTTTCTTTTTAGTAGGGAAAATTCCTAAGGGGGTAAATAATTGTTTCCAAACCCTTATCCCTAAAGCTGATGGTGCTTCTTGTTTGGATAAGTTTCATCCCATATATATGGGAAACTTTTTCTGCAAAGTTTTGCCCAAAATTGCTGCTTCCAGGTTATCTCTCTTTCTCCCAACATTAATCTCAGAAGAACAAGGTGCCTTCCAGAGGGGTAAAATTATTTCAGCAAATATAAGCCTTGCTTCAGAGTTGGCAAACCTGATGCACTCATCCGTTCGAGGTGGAGGTATGGGTCTAAAGCTAGATGTGCAGAAAGCCTACGATTCTCTGTCTTGGGAATTTCTCTTTGTAACCTTGAAGAAATTTGGTTTCTCTCCCAATTGGATCAAAAAAATACACCAGATGTTGCTCTCAACAAAGATTTCAATTTTGCTAAATGGAGGTCCAGTGGGTTTCTTTGGTGTGGAGCGTGGTCTCAGGCAAGGAGACCCTATTTCCCCAATCCTTTTTATTCTGGTAGAGGAAGTTCTTTGTAGGGGGCTGAAGAACTTGATTCTGGAAAGGAAGACGAAAGCTCTCCCAGGCCCCAGAGGAGCAATTACCCTTTCCCATTTACTTTTCGCAGATGATATTTTAATGTTTATGAATGGCTCAGCTAGGTA
>NC_056557.1:27911617-27930747 GCF_013358625.1 Macadamia integrifolia | reverse complement strand
AAATGCAAACAATCTGCATGGAGATCCTCAGTTGGAGGTTGTGCTCGGTTTGAGTACAGAAACGGGTTAGGCAGAAGTGGGTATGGATCTTGGATATACCCAAGATCCTATCAATCAGACCTCTGGATCCTGGATTGGCAGCAGCCCTGATGCCAGTGATCACCACCTTGAGACTGTGTGCAGGAGTACGCGAGTTGCCACCAATGATGGGGCTAATCGCGACGATGCTCACGAGGTGGCTGTAATGGTAGATTCAGCGGCTGTGGCAAGGGAAGAGGGGCAGCAAGGCTGGGTTAGAATGCAAAGAAAGAAGGGAAAACAGATGCCGAAAGTGGGTCAACCAGCTAGAGTCGACCAAATCCCATCATCTAGGCGTCCATGAAAGTCCTCTTCTAGAACGTCCGCGGAATTAAAAAGGCATCAGCTAGGATTGCCTTATTGAAGATAGTCCGTGAGAACTCTCCTGATATCATTTGTTTGGCCGAAACAATGGTGTCTACGAATAAATTTCCAAAAATCTTTTTTAGTAAAATCGGTTTCACGACTGATTTTATTTATAATGAAAGGGTCGACGCGCATCCAAACCTTTGGATCATGTAGAAGCAAGGACTAAGGAAACCATTAATATCCTCCATGTTAGAGCAGCAGTTGTCAATCCAAGTGGAGTGGAATGGTAGAATGCTTAATATTTCTATGGTGCACGCAAAATGCCTCAGAGCAGAAAGGAGATCTCTGTGGATGGATATAGTTTCCGATGATTCGGGAGTGCTGAGAATGATTATTGGGGAATTTAATGCAACCCTTTACGATCACGAGAGACGAGGGCCAGGAAGTTTCTCTCTTGGCGCAGCCTCTGAGTTTGTTGCCATGGTTGATGCTTTAGCTTTGATCAAAATCCCTTCCTCGGGAAGAAAATTTACTTGGACTAATAACCAAAGAAGGGGTAATGTTGCTGCGGTTCTTGATAGAACTTTTGTGAATGAAGAGTGGATGAAGATCTTTGACGATTGCATTCAAAAGGTGCTGATTCGTGTTGCATCAGACCATGCTCCCCTGATGGCCTGCTCGGTTTCTTCTACTAAGCCTAAAAACTTCCCTTTCAGGCTAAATTCTTTTTGGATGGATCACCATCAATTTTTAGATGTGATAAAAGAAGCTTGGCATAATAACTTCTCAGGATCTCCCCCTTTCATTCTTGCGCAAAGCTGAAGGCTCTGAAGCCTGTTATTAAATCTTGGTCTAGGGAAGCCTTCCCTAATCTGGATCAGGAGGTGATTACTTCCAAGGCTGAGATGGAGAACATTCAGAGAAGCATTGAGGAGGATGGCCTCACTGAGCAGCTCTTTGATCAGGAAGCCGATGCCAAGACCAAATATTGGAAAGCAATGGAAAACCAAGAGAAATTGTGGCTTCAAAAATCTAGGGTAAGATGGCTTAAGGAAGGGGACAGGTGTTCCAGATTTTTTCACGTCATGACCAGAATTAAGAGATCCAAAAACACTATTAGATGCATCACTACTGAGGATGGAGTTGATATTAGTGCTCGAGATTAGATGGGATCCTATTTGGCAGAATATTATGAGACATTTCACAAGAAAGTAGACCTGGAGGATCACCCCCAGATTTTTAACTGCATTCCCAGAATTCTTCAGAATTCGGACCAAGTGATGTTGGATGCCATTCCCTCTAAAGAGGAGATCAAGAGAGCGGTGTGGGATCTCGATCCGGACAGCTCTCCAGGACCTAATGGCTTCACTGGAGCGTTCTTCAGAAAATGCTGGGATATAATCCATGACGATGTCTACAGAGCTGTCAAGGGTTTTTTTTCATCAGGTATTCTTCCTCATGGTATTAATAATAATTTCTTGTTATTAATTCCTAAGGTGGAGGGAGCCAAATCTCTTGACAAATTCCGTCCATTATGTATGGGGAATTTTTTTGCAAAATCCTATCTAAAATAATGGCCTCTCGTATCTCTAGTGTTTTGCCAAAAATTATTTCGCAAGAGCAAGGAGCCTTTCAGAAAGGGAAGCTTATTCAGACTAATATCTGTCTAGCTTTAGAATTGGCAAACTTAATAGGGCAGACCTCTAGAGGCGGCAATCTTGGTCTCAAGGTAGACATTAAAAAGGCGTTTGACACTATCTCTTGGGATTTTCTATTCCAAGTGCTCAGAAGGTTTGGTTTCTCTGAAAAAATGATTGGCTGGATTCATACCTTGCTTCAGTCGGCCAGGATCTCTGTGCTCCTGAATGGCGGTCCTGTGGGTTTTTTTGAAGTCAGCAGAGGGCTACGTCAAGGAGATCCCATCTCCCCCATCCTATTTATTATTGCCGAAGAGGTTCTCTGTCATGGCATGAGTGACTTAGCCGCTAAATCTCATATAAAGCCTCTATCGGGTCCTCGTGGTGCTGATGTCCCTACGCATCTCTTATTCGCCGATGACGTCTTCATTTTCATGAACGCTTCCAAGAGGTATGTTAGAAATTTGAAGTCCTTCCTTGCTATCTATCAAAAATGCTCTGGGCAGTTTTTTAATTTAGAGAAAAGCAAGTTGTTCTTGGGGAAAATTCCTTCAGTAAGGAAGCAGTGGATTGCAGAAGAGTTGGAAATTCCTTGCTGCAACTTCCCAACAAAATACCTGGGCGTTGAGATCTTCCAAGGCCGAGTGAAAAGAGACCCTCTTCTCCCTGTTATGGACAAAATTAAAGCCAAGCTGGCTGGCTGGAAGGAGAAACTTTTGTCCATGGCAGGGAGAGTTGAACTTGTAAAGTCTGTCATCTCTGGAATGACTTTGCACAACTTTTCAGTTTACTGGTGGCCTTCTCCCTTAATCAGGAATCTTGAAAAGTGGATGAGGAATTTTATATGGACTGGTGAGATAGACTCTTCTAAGGCTACCACTGTCAAATGGGATACAATTTGTAAACCCAAGGACGAGGGGGGTCTTGGCATCAGAAGGCTGCGTGAGGTTAATATGGCTTTAATTGCCAAACTAGCACGGTCAATCAAGGCAGAAGATTCCCAGTTGAGCAGCCTGCTTCGAGCAAGGTTTTTATTTCATTCAGGTCTTCCTAAACGCTCTTATAGGCGCTCTTCCATTTGGCCAGGTATAAGAAGAATGTGGAAATTTATTTCGGACAATGAGAGATGGATCATTGGCAGCGGAAGAAAAATAAATTTCTGGAACGATAATTGGCTTGGGCCTAAACCCATAGGGGTTCTCTCTGAGTTGAATGAAGAGCTTTTCTCAAACCTTAATCAAACTGTGGCTGACTTTATTGTTGATGGGTCTTGGGCGCTGCCTCCAGTGCAATCTGATTTTCTTGCAGAAATTTTTCAAAGGATAGAGGCCGTCAAGCTACCCTCTGTCCCTATGGAGGACAGATGCGTGTGGAGCATAGACTCTATGGGGACCTTCTCAGTCAATTCGGCATGGAATGGCTTGAGGTCCTCTAAATCCAAGTTTCCTTGGTCATCTTTTGTTTGGAGCAAACATATTCCACCAAGATTATCAATACTGGGCTGGCGCCTGATCCATGGGAAAATCCCAACTGATGACCAAATTCAAGCAAAGGGTATCCATTTTCCATCTCGTTGCGACCTATGTGGCTCCAATTCTGAATCCATTTGCCACTTGTTTCTTGCTTGCAAATTTTCTTCTGACTTATGGAGAATGATTGTTGGTCTTTTTAACTTGACATGGTCTTCTAAAGCTTCAATAATTGATTGGGGGTCTTGGTGGAAAAACAAAGCTAAAAATTGGCCCCTCAAAGAGGCTTGGGTGATTGCCTTGTTCTCTTCTCTGGCTGCAATCTGGCAAGAAAGAAACCAAAGGCATTTTGAAGGGACGAAAAGAAGTTTAGACATGATTTTTAGCAATATTAAAGGGGACATCCACTTTATATCTAGCAGCCAAAAATTTTATCCTAGATCGGTTGAGGACATCACCTTGTGCAGAAGACTGCATCTCTCTACGTCTTCTCATTGCTCAAATCCTATCCTGGAAGTTCATTGGTGCAAGCCCATGCGTGATTGGGTGAAACTTAACACAGATGGCTGCTCTTTGGGTAACGCAGGGCGTGCAGGAGGGGGAGGTGTATTCAGAGATCATGATGGTAGAATGCTGTTCTGCTATCAAATTTTTCTAGATGTCACTGACAGTTTCTCGGCTGAGATTTGGAGTATAATTAAGGGAATTTCTCTTGCTCGTGAAAGAAATTTTAATCACCTTTGGATAGAGTCTGATTCCTCTGCAGCGGTTGGCCTATTCCACCATAGGCTTATTCCTTGGTTTGTTCATCAGGAATGGAACCACCTTCTTAGTTATTTAAATAACATTTATTGGAAGATCTCGCATTGTTTCAGGGAAGCTAATCCAATTGCAGATTATTTGGCTAAAGAAGCAGCTAAGATTGGGACTTCTTCAGACAATGTAATCCTACCTCATCGCATTATGAGCGAGCTGTTTTTAGATGAGGCAGGAAGAATGAGATTTAGATTTATGAGATAGCGGAAGTGAGTCTCCGCTGATGGCAATGCCGTAGGTGGAGGCTCGTTTTCTGGCTCTTAGGTTGTATTATATTTTTCCCCTTTTTTTCTCTCTTTTTTAATACATATTTCTGACTTTCTAGCGAAAAAAATGGCTTCCCGATGCAGTTTGTGTGGTAAAGATGCAGAATCAATGTCTCACTTATTTTATAACTGTGAATTTGCTCGCAGTTTGTGGAGAGCTTTCTGTGAAGGCTTCGATGTGCAATGGAAACCTTATATGGACATGCCTACTCTTATTGCTCGGTGGAAACAAATAGCAAAGAGTCTCTGTTATTACTGGGCTAGAATTTGCTAGAGATATGGGTATTACTCATTTGTGGATTGAGTGTGACTCAGTAGCTATAGTTTTGCTTATATCTAAGGGAAGAATCCCTTGGGTTTGTCTTCAGAGGTAGATGAGTTTAACCTCCTATTTGAACTCTCTTACCTGGAAAATCACTCACTGTATGCAGGAATCAAATCCTGTGGCTGATTTCTTGGCAAAAACAGCAGCAAAATTCGAAGTTTCTTCTCCTATCCAATCCTGGCCTGCGCTAATTGCTATAGAGTTGGAAGTGGATTGTCAATCTCGGCCTAGATACCGCTTCTTTTAATGTATTCTGTTTTTATTTCCAATTTTTGTGATTTGGTTTCTGTTGTGAGTTCTTCTCTGCTGATGGCAATGCCGAAGGTGGAGTAGCATTTTCCAGATTCCAAATGTGATATTGCTTTGTATATTCTTTTTTCCCCTTCTTTTAATACAATGAATTTTTAGCGAAAAAAGGTGCATATTGGATGATCTCCTAATCCAGTTCAGGGTTTCTATCATATAGGGACTCCTATTGGCAATTCAATATTGTCTTTCCTATTTGCACTCTAATTCTACCTAGCAAGTTTTCACGTATGGTATATTGAGTTTCCTTGTATACCTTGGTTACCATAGGTTGGTTAGGATTGAGAGTTAAGGCATATTATGCATATATATTCATATTGTAATTCTCAGAATCGAGCCTCTTGGCTGTAATCTTCCCCTCCCTACCTATTAAAAAAAAGAAAAATATATTTCTCTTTTGTCCATTAATTCTTTTTGGGTAATTTGCACTGCAGGTATGCCATGTTTTAAAATCTTCTAGCCGCCATGGTCAATTCAATTTGTATTTTGTTTTGTTTTTTTATTTTTTATTTTTTTGTTTTTTGTTTTTTAGGCAAGGAGGGGATATGTAGATAACAATCATGAGGCTCAAAATCAAGACCTCTTGGTGAGCCATGGGCTTTTTGCACACCACAACTCAACAGCTATGCTAGGCAGTTGTTGTTAAGTTCAGTCCGCATTGATTTTGTGTATGCATTCACTCAAAATGAAGCCAAACTATTAAGTTGATATTCGTTTTTGGTCCGATCAGTTTTGAGTTTGTATCGGATAGTCTCAAAAGGCTCTTATCAGTCTGTTAAGAGGATTGATTTGGGTTTTTCATATATGAAATAAAATTAATATAGAAAAATTAGTTTTCATGTGAATATAGAGATAGACATAGAGATGCTAGTGAACCCAATCCAAAGGCTCAGAAAATCTTTCACTATTTTTTATTTTTTAAGTTTTTTGAAAAGAAAAAAAAAATCCCTATTAAATTGCGTGGCTTCTACACTTAAATACAAAGGCAACATAATGACAACCCCACCCCCGTGAAATACGATCCACTTTTTCCCATTTTATTTCTTAGATTTCAGGTCATTTTAGTTTCCCTTGATTCTTGTACCCATAAAAAAAAAAGTCTCCCGTTTCGAGCTTACACTGCTTTGTGACACTTTTCTATTTGTGTCATCAAAGCAGTGTAAGCTTTCTTTTCCTTGTCATCAGACTTTGGATTGAAGGCTTTCTTTGATGCATTGTTTTTCTTAAAATTTCCTTTCTTCCTTTTATTTTGATTGGATATAAAATTGACCAATTGGTCTCCCTCATCATTCAATATCATTTTCTCCTGGATACACATACTTTCAAGTTCATTCAAAGTCCACTTATTTTTATTTGTATTGTAGTGAATCTTGAATGCTCCAAAATGAGGAGGAAGTGGAGCCAAAATGATCTGGACAAGGCAACCTTCATTCACTATTAATTTGAGGGGTTTTAGTTGTGCATAGATACTTGCCATTTCAGAAATATGGTCCCCTACCCCATCAGTACCAGTATACTTCATTGTTACTAGTTTAGTCATCAAAGTTCTAGCCAAAGATTTATCAGCAATAGAAAATGGTTCTCTACATTACGTAAGGTAATATCAGTGGCAGCAAGGTAATAAATAAGTTCTTCATGCCAGTCATTAAGTGACCCATTCAGAAGTGGCATGCTATTCGAAATAGAGATAGTTGTTGAACCTATGAACAAGAATAAATAACACATGCTTATCAAATATCATTCTCCGGGTTACAACAATAGAATATTAAAATTATAGAAAAACAACTTATTGCATCATTACAATCTATCCTGTGGGATTGAGATAGTAACATGCTAGTGGTTCACGTTACATTAGTTGGTGGTCATCATTAGGGCAAAATATTTAAATCTCAAAATGGTCAAATAAAATATATACTTATAGATATTCCCATCATACTTAACCATTAAACTATCATATACAGATCAATGCAGTCAATCAAGAATGTATACCTGTGGATATTCTCATTCTATCTTAACTGTTACATAATGATCATCATAAGACCCTAAAGTTTATAATTCAAATTGAATATATATGATACAATTATGTCTAAGGCTAACATATATAATTATTGCCATCAAGAAAATGTGTACCTATGGATATTCCCATTTAACTTAATTACAAGCTCATTTGATACCCAAACTTATTAAATGTGTATATCACACTTTATGTTTAGAGCCAAAAAGTTAATAAATGCAACTAATAAAGGATGTGTACCTGTGGATATTCTCATTCAATCCAATTGCACGATTAATAATGCCCTAAATCCTATTTAAATTGGATATGTATATCACACTTTATGTTTAGAACAAAAAAGTTAATCAATACAACTAAAAAAGGATGTATACATGTGGATACTCTCATTCAATCTAATTTCATGATCAATAATGCTCTAAACCCTATTTAAATTGAATATGTATATCATACTTTATGTTTAGAGCCTAAAAAGTTAATCAATGCAACCAAGAAAAAAATGTGTACTTGTGGATATTCCCATTCAACCCAATTACATGATCAATGATGCCCTAAACTCATTTAAATTGAATGTGTATATCATATTTTATGTTAGAGCCAAAGATATAATCAATGTAACTAAGAAAAATGTGTACTTATGGATACACCCATTCAACCCAATTGCATGATCAATGATGCCGTAAACTTATTCAAATTGAATATTATATACACCTAAAAATTATACCCATTCAATTTAAATATAACTTTAATTAGCATCCATTGATGCAGCTTCGTGGGAAGCTACGGATCGGGAGAATCGAATGACTCACGTATCACACTACCACAAGGCGTGTAGAATTTTCAGCTTTGAGCAGTCACAGGAAAATTACTATATATCTCTCAATACAGGTTGGAATAAGGTGATTTAAAAGTCTATAGAACAAGGACTCACAACTCTATAATTGTTGTGACAAAAGTTTTATGAGAAAATGCTTGTAGGACACCCAAAATCTCGCATGAAGTTGATGCAAGAATCTGAAAATTATCGAAGGAAGGTTATAGTTTTTCTAGGCTATGGAATGACTCTTCAAGGTCATAAAGATGGGACACTCTTCAAGGTTTGAAAAGGACTCAACAATAGAGTAAATCTTTACTAAATTTTTTCATTTTTCAATAGGTCACATTGTTTTACAATTTAAAGGAAAATAAAATAGCCAAAGTCACATTCATTGTGTGACATTTCACATACTACAATGTCAAAGAGAACAAAGAAGGCGATATTGACTCTAAAAAACTAACTTGATTCATGTTTTCACATCTTAGTCCATTTTTTCTTCAAGATTAGGTTGGATGTTGAAAAACACATTTTGTCTTGGTTATCCTAGTTTGAAAATTGTGGGTGCTAGGTTTGAATTCAAGACAAGTGTGAAAAAAAAGTAGTGTGAATTTACATCCACCTAATGCTATCTTAGAAGATTTTCAAGTCAAGCCTTCTGGAATGCTGATTTGGCTCCTTTGGAATGATATGTAGATAAGTAAGGAGTGCCTGTTGGGATGGTATATGGGTTGGATTTATTGCTAACTTGGTGGGCTAACATGCGCTTGGACTGATGATGTGACCTAAATCCAGTTTTAATGTTGTGGGCCTTGAGCCTTGCTAACCTCCTAAGCATTTTGGGATGTGAGGCTTGGGCCTCCATATTTTCAACTAAGTTTAAAGTTGTATCATTCACCCAAAAACTTTTTCAATGTTGCATATATGTATCAATTTATACATATTTCTTATATAAATAGTCTCCCAAACTAATGGAAAGTAAAATAGAAATAATAAATAATCATCAAATGAAAACACAAGAATGTGATCCCAAACATGGTATAATTGGACTGCACATAATAAAGTTTGTTTCAAAATAAACCTTTGAATATTAAACAACCAATATGTGTCCTTAGTAAAATAGATTTAAGAACAAATGCACAACCTGGACAGCTCTAATGCCACTTTAAGGACGTAATTCCTTCTACATACATTAACAATAGGATCTTGCCATATATTCGTAAAATCACCAATTAAACCATAGGGGATCGATACATAGCATTCACCATCGACTATGAGGAATTTTCCACCATTATACCCTTCACGTATTTTTATTCCTACAACCCCAAGCACGAACATAATGGATTCTCTAGATTTCTCCCATTACCTCCCATTAATGCTCTCTTGGTAATGGCTCCAATAATGAGAGTAACATTAAGGTAGAAGGAGGACCTAGAGTCCTATTTAATAGAGTTTGTGCACTCTCCCATCAAGGTGTGCCAAATAAGGTATGACTCTTTTCCCTAATTAGACTAGGAGTGGGTTTTCTATTTAGAATCCAATACTAAGAGATTGATATCAGTCAATTTCCTAATTGATATATGGGACAATAATAAAGAATATTCAAGAGAATATTCCTACATATCGATGCTTTAATTCTAGTAGGTATTCTCTTTGGCAATCCTATTAGATTGATCTTGGAGCATCACCCTTCCAGTTCTCAGCCACCCACAATAAGTTAATAGCCACTGGCTGTGATACGGTTGCCTTACTTAGTAGTTCTCAGGACTTCACCACTAGGTGTGTGTCTGTGTGTAGTAGTAGTAACCTAAGTGGTATGAGGAACAATAGGTCTTGCTCTAGAATGGGTTGTTGCCAAACCCCAGCCCTGTGGGGGCTCAAGAGTTTCAACGTGAGCATTGAGAATCTATATAACCGTACCAAGATCTTCTCATTCAACCCTTGTAGCTTTGCTTTCTTAGCCGATCAACAATGGTTCAACTTCAATTTATCAGATATCTCAACTTCTATCTTCCAAAGATCGGTCATTCCATTGGTGATGGACTGGTCAATTGAGAATCAGATGTGATGTAGCGAAACAAAATACTTCATCTTATGCATGTGGTCCAAATAGTGATTGGAAAAATTCTACCGATGGCCCTGGCTATCTGTGTTACTACAAGGATGGTTTTGAAGGAACCCATGTGTCCTCAAGTGGGATGCCAAGGTAATTGTCATCTTTTCTGAATTATATATGAGTTAAAAGAAAAATATGGGTAACCTAAGGGGTTGGTCCAATGATGATTTGATATGGGTCACAGCATCTCGAAATGCATGTGAACTGGATTGGAATCACCTTGGCAACACCTTTGGCACCATTGCTTCAATTGTTTACGTTGGATTTATCATATTAGCTAACAAAATTTCATCATTCTTGTGTTGGGACATTGGATTTGATGAAGACATAAATGAATGTGAAAAATGATACAATAATCCCTGTTATGGGAAAGCTATTTGCAATAATATTGTGGGAAGTTACAGCTTCTATTGTCCAGAAGACTACCGTGGTGACAGTTTGGCAAACGGGACTCGCTGTAATCGGGACCAGATAGGAACTCCATTGGTAGGACTTGTTGCATGTAATTTTCTTTCTAATAATAAAATTTCTAATTTCTTTGCTTGGTTTTTGAGAAAAAATATGGCAAAAGGAAAAACTTGTTACCAGGTGAAAACTCATAACTCTCATGGGTTAAAAGTCTTGTGCATGGCCGTGCATGGTGCACGGTCACATACAAAACCTTGGATGAAGATGTGAACCAATCTTATTTTTCAACTTTATATTTTTATTTTTATTTATTTTTTATTTTTTGAGCGATAAAGTAGAACTTTACTTTAGGCAAATTTTTCCTCATTAGGAAGTGGCATGATTTCAAGTATCGGTTATATTGTATTGGTATCGGCTAAAACCGATCCTTAGTTTCTGATCAATTTGGATCGGATATCTCTATCATTTCAGGGGTAAACACAGTAAAATAAAAAGTACTTTTTCTCAAAAGCAAAGGGCAAAAATGACCGATATATACCGATCCTCTCCGATAACAATTTGGATTGGATTGATATGCCGATACTGGTACCAATGCCGAGAACTAAATCCATGGATAATGATGAATTCTCACCCTCATCCTTGGGTTTACAAACCTCTAAAGGATTTTAGTACCTTTTTTCTAACCCTCATGATACCCATGGGTGTAGGAAACTCATTTTTTTTTTTTTTTTGCTAAAGGATGATTTAAATGAAGGAAAAAAAGGGAAAAATACATCCAAAGAAGAAAGAAATTCAAGCAGGCTCACAACCACTACAGCCACTTGCAAACTCCACCTTCGGCATAGCCATCAGCAGAGAGTACAAGCGAGAGCCTAGCAGAAGCGAAAACTATGCCTACCAGAGGCATCATTTTCTAAATCATCTAATACATGACTGGGAAAAGTGGTGGAGTAGTCAGAGGCTCCCAATTTTGCTGCCTTCTTTGCCAAAAAATCTGCCACAGTGTTCGCCTCACGGAAGCAGTGGGTGATCTTCCATGTAATGGACTGAAGGAATGGGAGAGCAAACCGCCATTTTTGTAAAAAAAACCAAGGGATATACATCTTCTGAGTTGCAGCCACTATAGCTGCGGAGTCAGACTCGATCCACAAGCCCCTTGCGTTCATATTCATAGCAACCAACATTGCTTCCGTGACAGCGCTAAATTCAGCTTCATATATTTTTTTAACACCCAAAAAAATACTGAAAGCCTTACAAACCTGACCATTACTGTCACGGACAATTCCCCCTACTCCTGCGCGACCCAGGTTTCCCAATGAACTGCCATCAACATTAATTTTGATCCATTGATCCAGTGGCTTACACCAATGAACTTCCAGCGGCGGCACAATCTATGGGCTATCAATCTTCAGCCCCAGTTTTCTGCAACACATAATATCAGCAATCGATTTCACTTCACCCTTAGAAGTCCCTGCATATAGAGCAAGATCCTGGCAGATATATTGAAATGAGTAGATCCCATTCCTCTTTTTTCCTTCATACCGTCTGATATTTCTTTCCCTCCAGATTTGAGAAGCAATGATGGTAAGCCCTATCATCCAAGAGTTTTTTAAATTGATCGATCTTGATTTCCTCTTCCACCACTGAAATAAGCTATCAATTGACTCATGTTCAGACCATCGAATTGCGAAACAAGAGGTGAACTTCTCCCAAATATCTCTGGAGAAAGAACAGTGAAGGAAAATATGCTCCATACTTTCTTCGTACTGCTCACAGAGGCTACATCTAGAGGCTAGGAAAATTCCTTTTTTTCTTATAAGCTCGTCCGTTGGGAGTCTCTCATGAGCTAGTCGCCATCGAAAGGTAGCAATTCTTGGAGGGAGGTTGTTGTGCCAAACCAAAAAGTTCCAATGCACTGCCGAAGCAGCTCTTCTAATATCCTCCCACACTAACGAGGTAGTAAAAGAACCAAGAGGAGATAGCTGCCATATACATAAGTCCTCAAATTGGGCACTGGGAATCTTTACCTCTTTAATTGCAAGGAAAATTTGTCTGAGAGAGTGAGAGCGGACCTCTGGAAGTGACCATTCTCCATTCCTGATGAAATCACAAACCTTAGCGTTACAAGGGAGGGGAAGGAGGTCAGGAGACTGAATCTCCTCAAGAATAGACCTAGGGCCCCACCATTTGTCTTTCCAGAAATTTGCTAGATCGCCTCTCCCAATAATCCAACGTTCGTTGGCCTCCACAGTCTTCCACACCTTGCTGATGCCCAGAGCAATAGACGACGGCCGACAGCCTCTATTAAATGACCCATCTTTCTTCACAAATCTGGCTCTAAGAAAGGAATTGGCAGCAGATTTTTCATGCTTTATTCTCCATACCAATTTACACAGCATTGCCATGTTCGTGTCTCTGATTCTTCTGATACCTAAACCCCCTTCTTCCTTCGGTATGCAAACAGACTCCCACTTCACTGTAATTGGTTTCGCGGTATTCACTTCCCCTGCCCAGATGAAGTCCTTCATCCATCTTTCCATAGTTACAAGGAGAGCAGAGGGTCACCAATAGATCGCAAAATTATGATTAGGAATACTGGAGATGACTGATCTAACCAACTCCACCCTGCCCGCCATCGACAGAAGTTTACCTTTCCATCCAGCAAGGCGCCCCTTTACTTTATCCAACACATGCAGCAATGCCTCCTTTGTGATTCTTCCCTTGAAGATCTCAACACCGAGGTATCGAGTTGGAAAGCTGCAGATGGGGATGCCCAAAGTCTCAGCGATGGCTTGCTTACGAGCTGGAGCAATTTTTCCTAGGAAGAGCTTGCTTTTCTCGAAACTGATGTGTTGACCAGAGAACTCCCGATATTTCATAAGAAAATTTTTAAGGTTAGCCACATACTTGGATGAAGCATTCGAGAAGATAAAAATATCATCGGCGAATAAAATGTGCCCAGAGGTTACAGCGCCTTTAGGGCCACAAATGGGCATAATATCTTTTTGGTGGATCAATCTCGTCAGGCCTCGAGAGAGAACCTCTTCTGCCATGATAAAAAGCAAGGGGGATATAGGGTCTCCCTGTCTCAATCCTCGCTCCACGCCAAAGAAGCCCTGCGGGCCTCCATTGACAAGAACAGAAATCTTAGTTGAAGCCAATAATTGATGCAGCCATGTGATCCAATTTTCTGAGAATCCGAACTTTTCCATCACCTTAAAGAGGAAAGACCAAGAAATCGTGTCGTATGCCTTTTTGATGTCTATTTTTAGACCAAGGCCACCCCCTCTCTTGGCAGAGTACATCAAGTTCGCCAACTCGGATGCCACACTAATGTTGTCATGGATCAGCTTCCCTTTTTGAAAAGCTCCCTGTTCTTCCGAAATGAGCCTGGGGAGAAATCTCTCTAAGTGCATAGCCAACACCTTAGAAATTATTTTGCAGAAAAAATTGCTTATACACAATGAACGATACTTGTCCAGAGTCTCGGCTCCGTCCACTTTAGGGATCAGGATTAGGAAATTGTTGTTAACACCTTTAGGCATACGACTAGTCCTAAAGAAGGCTTTCACCGCATTACAAACATCACTTTCCACAATGCTCTCACCGCATTACAAACATCACTTTCCACAATGCTCCAACACTTCCTGAAAAATTTTCCAGAGACGCCGTCTGGGCCAGGCGAGCTTTCAGGATCAAGCGTCCAGACCGCCTTCATGATCTCTGCATTACCAGGAAGAGAGTCTAGATGAAATATGTCTACTTGTTGGAGGACCCTCGGAATGCTGTCCAAAAGATCGAGATGATCGACAGTAGGAGCATTTTTGTGAAATCCCTCATAGAATTCCACAATATACTCACCCAAATTAGTTTGCCCTTCCACAATCGACCCATCCTGTTTTTTAAGGGATCGGATAGTATTTCTATTTCTTCGCATTTTAGCAGATAGATGGAAAAAATTAGAATTTCTGTCCCCATAAGTCAACCACCTGAGTCTCGCCTTTTCTGCCCAAAGCTTTTCATGGTTATCTTACACCTTGAGAAGAGCCGTTTTAGCATTAGCCTCCATTTGGAACAGATGATCCGACATCCCATTACTGTCAATCTCCTCCTGCACGTGGGTGAGATTTTTCTTTGCCTCGTCGTGATCCCTTTCAAAATGAGGAAAGGTCAGTTTCGCCCAACCTTTTAATGCCCCTTTGAGCCGCTTGAGCTTAGACATTAGAGATAAAATAGGTGAACCTGGAACCCACTCAGCCCAGGATTCAGCTACAACCCTGTTGAAGTCCTCATGATCCATCCAAAAGTTATTAAATCGAAAGGGGAAATTTGGAGGGCGCTGGCTGCTACTTGAGACCACAAGCAGAGGGGAGTGGTCAGAGGCAAACCAAGGAAGGACCTGTTGAGAACAGTCCTGAAAAAAGGATATCCACTCTTCGTTACAAAAACCTCTATCCAGAACAGCACAGACATTACCTTGGCAGTGATTGTTTGTCCAGGTGAATTTCCTGCCCATCGAGGGCACCTGAGATAAAAGACATGCATCAACCATAGCTCCAAATTCCACTGCCGACCCCAAACTGAAATTTCCTGGGCCACGTTTCTCGTGAGATGGAAGGCAGGCATTAAAGTCACCAATAACAGTCCATGGAGTAGGAGTTTGAGGAGTATCGGCCACCAAATCCAGCCATAAAGCTCTTCGTCCCGCCCTAAAGCTGCTAGCATGAACAAAGGAAATCTGGATATGGCTCAGACCCCAATCCAAAGCAATTGTAACATGCTGCTCAGACTCAGATACAGAAACAGGGACCTTCAAATTTCTTCTCCACAGGATCCATAGATTTGGAATTCTATTGAGCCTATTGTTATGAATAAAATCACCGTAAAAGCCCAGTTTATTAAAAAACAAATTGGGAAGGTCACAGGTACCTATCATCGGTTCTGTGATACACAGAAGGTTTGGATCCTTCTGAATAATCAACTCTCTCAAGGCCCATCTTCTGACCGCCTTCTTGATGCCCCTAATATTCCAGAAGAGGACCTTCATCAAATCACTTCTTTGTGGCATCCAGATGACCAGACGTTGAAGTCTGCCCCAGCATTCCACCTTCATGCGCAAGTCTATTAGAGTTATCTTCCACTCCTCGAAGAAAACTGTCAATTGCTGTCACTTCTTGGTGTTGGACTATCACCCTTCCTCCTACAATATGAGATGAAGACAAGTCTGAAACAACATGCTCAGGGCCCTCCCATTCATGGTCGCGCCCTCCTCTGCCAGCACGAGTCTTTCGGTAGCCTCCCCGTCTACCAATGTTCACAGCTTTGTTCTTACGAGGCCTGAGAGTACAAGGCATAGGGGCCCTACCTGTGTTAGGAGCCTCAATCTCAGCGCCTTCCTGGTTGCTCTCTTCCCTGAAAGGACGAGAGTCATGTTTGGACAAGGAGCTTGCAGAGTCTGCTGGGTCGGATCCATATTCAGTTCCGCCCCATTGGTTGTCCACCATAAGTCGGTCAACAAGTTGCTGGTCAACCTCGCAAGATGGAGGATTGCATTGCCCATGAGGTGAGCTGGCCTCAGAGCCGTTATCTTCCACCGAGTGCTCCTTAGAACTTCCTTCAAAAAGTTGATTTGGAATGATCCCATTGCCACTTGGCAGATTCCCTTCCTTCTCAGAATTGTCTTCCAAGGGAAGGACGATTTCAAGATTGCCATATATGCTATTAGGTGTAGACTTCCTTAGAATAGCTGCTCTTGATAAGGAAAGAGATCCGTACATTGGATGGGCGGAGGATCTTCCAGCATTACTCACCATCTCCGCCGCGTCGCCGCCCTGCCAGGGGCCTTCATCCTGTCTTCCACCTTCTTCTTCACCAAACGTCGCACCATCTATGTGTCCTCCACAGTGCTGCACCTCTCTATCTGGTGCTTTCCGATGACGGCAAGATTGCACATTATGACCCATTCTCTTACAATACCCGCACCTAAGCATGCCGTCTTCATAGGTAATAATCTGTTTGAACCAGAAAATTTCCCCCGTTCCTGGTTGTTGTCTCTCCACTTGAATCTCCTCAGGCCTGCTTGCTCCCATTTCGATCTCCACTTGGACCCGAGCAAAAGATCCCATGGAAGCTGCTCGAGTACATCTATCTAGCGCAACAGGTCTCCCAGCAGCCTTAGCCATAGTGAGTAGGATCTTCTCATGCCAATATTTAAGAGGCAAATCGGGGAATATGATCCATACGAGCTTAGTAGTGATATTCTTCGCATGCACATCAAAGTCAGGCTTCCATCGCTGGAATCGGAGAACATGTCCAATGACTCTTGTAAGGCTCCTTCGCCACAGTGCTGCCATGTCACCTTCCTTTTCAAATTTGAAGAGGATGTAACCCTTCCCCATCGGAGCCATCTTCACACCGCCTTTGAGGTTCCAAGCTTCTCTCGCTTTCTTGCGGATGTCATCCATAGATATGAATTTGAAATTTGCTCTGCCAATCAAGGCAAATCGGAAGCCCTGGAGTCGTTCCTCATAGGCATCTTGAGGAACTATTATCTTTGTATCAGTGCCCGCATGAATGGGGTTTGGTAAACTATCCACATCCGGTAAAGCTCTCCCCACCATGGAAGAATGAGAGCGTCTCCCTTTGTCTCCAGCAGGAACCTTTAGCAGACCCTCCTCAGCCACATCCTGCTCAGCCGAGAATAGTTCATTCATAGGATGCTCAGGCAGGGATTTGCCCTCCTTCTCCCTTACCTGAGGTTTCAGAAAGTCAGTGATCAATGCCTGTCTGCCTCGATCTGGAGGCCAACCACCCTTCGGACCCTGACTGATTTCCTCTCCAGTCTCCTCCATTCTCAGTTCTCCTTGGAGTCCCCTCCAATTTTCATCATAGGTAACATAATTGATAGTATTAAGTTTTTCTATTGCTTAAACCTAGGAAACTCATCCTTTACTTGGTTCTTTTTGGTACAAAAGTCTCTATAAAGGAATGGGTCAAATTGGGCCAGATATTGGAATATTCGTATTTGGTATCATTATTTGAACAGTTCTCTGATGTCTGAACATGAGGCATATGATTTTTTAATTCATTTTTGAGGGAAAGAAAAAAACCTTATAAAAAAATAATAAAAAATTAAAAGTGAGTGGCCATTTCCTACACCTCCTAGAGAGACTTTTCCCAAACAAATATCTGTGTGGTGACACCTAGGGGTGTCAATTCGTGGCCTGACCCGACTAAATCGATCGGGACCGACCGTTTATAGACTGGCCTGGCCCGGACCGTTTATTAAACGTGTTAGGCTTGAGCCTGGCCCGTTTATAAATGGTCGGTGTCGGTTTTGCTAATTGGACCGTCGGGCACCCGACCGAGACCGACCGAACAACGCCCGACCGAGACCGGCCTATTGTGCACCGACTTGGCCCGACCCTTTAATGATTGTAAAATACCTATTATACCCCCCAAATTAAAGAATAAAAACTAAAAAGTAAAGACATGTTCACATTTTAAATAATGGTTATATTTGGTATCATTTATTGATTTATTTTCATTTTTTTGGGCTTGCATGAGTGGGGCCGGAATATAAGAGCACATTTTAAAGAGGGCCCGTTTAAAAATCGATTAAAGCCCGTTTAACATTAAACATGTCCGTAGCCCGGTTAAGGCCCGACTAAAACCCGATCAAGGTAGCCCGATTATAACCCGAGGCCGACCGACCGAATATAAAGTGTACCATGCCATCAATAACTAAGCCCAATTAGTTAAATGGGCGGACACAGTGTAGCCTTTGAAAGTCTTCAAGACCAATTAAGCCCGACCGAAACCGGACCGGCCCGACTAGTTGACACCCCTAGTGACACCCTTATTACTTTATTTTAAAATAAACCATAAACTAGAGTCAAGTGACTCAGGTCCATTAAAAATTGAACTTCAACATGACCTAGTCCAAAGCCGAGTAGAAGTTAAAGAGTCTTAAACTTAAGATAAACATATTGAAACAAGTCAAAAAACAACCAACCCATTAGTAGTCTTGCACACAACTGGCCAAAATTCTCAAAGATAGATATAAAAATGAGATTGAAAAAGAATTTTAATGTCTTAAACTATGTTTTTATGTAAGTGTTGGTATGACCTTCATGTTTGTTCTTCTCTGCATTTTTGCATACTAGGGAATCAAGAAGAGAAGAATCATCAAAAGTAGAGAAAAATTCTTCCAACAAAATGGAGGTTTGCTATTGCAGCAACAAATTGCTTCTCATAGAGGTGTCATAGATAATACTGGGATTTTTACCATAAAAGGGCTACCAACAACTTTGATGAGAGCAGGATACTTGGCCAAGGAGGATATGGTACAGTTTATAAATGAATATTTTCAAATGGCAAAGTAGTGGCAGTTAAGAGATCCAAAATAATGGATAAAGGCCAAATTATACAGTTTATCAGTGAGGTATATATCCTTTCTCAAATCAACTATAGAAATGTTGTAAAGCGCTTGGGTTGTTGTTTAGAAACAGAGGTTCCATTATTGATATATGAGTTCATCTCTAACGGAACCCTCTTCGAACAAATTCATAAAAAG
>NC_056557.1:27892546-27911377 GCF_013358625.1 Macadamia integrifolia | reverse complement strand
GGAGATTCTTTCACGTGGCCATTAAATATTGTTCGTTGATTCTTCAGCACTAGCAAGTGGATTTCACAACATTGATAAAGTTTTCTTTTAGTTACTATTATTGTTATTGTAGACCTATATAACTTTATAGCATTTTACAACTTTTATGAGAGATCAATTGACATTAAATCTTAATTTATAACATTAATTCAAGTCTTTGTAGTAACCTTCTTAAAAACAATTGGGAATTCAGTTGTACTTATATTCCTATGAAAATAAGTAGGTCTATTTTTTCAAGAAAAATAATTAAAAGAAAATACAAGAAGAACAAGATCAATCATAACCTTGTCCCAACTATATGGGATGGGCTACATTGATCCAATAGAAACAAATAGTAACAGAAGAAAGTGAAAAGCAAAAGTGCATGCAAAACCAAAATGCAATAAAAATACCCTTAGATTCCCTCTGCTAATGTAGGAAGTTTTTGATTTAACGTGAAGATCAATTCAAAACTCTCTAGATGATATTAATAACAAAACAACTTAGTGAACAAACATTTTACTGTAAGATTTCTTACACATTTGACAACTTTGTTAAGTTTATAGCATAATACTAATATCTGGTAGTGGCTTCTATCAAGGAAAGCAACCACCTAGCGTGAATGAAAAATACTCCCTACTTCAATCAAGTCTCTTTGAAAAATCAGATTCCATTCCATCAACTTGTCCTGTTCTTCATTTTCTAAAAGCACAAATATAATTGTTTTCGTAATCATGATAATGATTCCATATCAAGAAGTATAATAGATAAAATGGAAATAAAAGAGAACTACTTTACAATTCGAACAAATTATTTAAACAGAAGGAAGAAAAAAAAAAAAAAGAGTGCATATCATATTTGTTCAGCTAACAAAACCTGACAAGTTATCATCCTCAAATAGAAATTCAGATATACTTTATTTTATGTTATTTTGTGTCTCAGCAAATGAATAATATTAGAAAATAATAGGGAGTACAAACTATCTATTTGCTTACTATTCTACCTTCGGCATTAACCATCAGTAGAGTCAATGAACCAATCAATAGAGAATTACATAAATCTATGTTTGGGTCTTTTTTGTTGAAAAATCCCAGTTTAAATCATAAGCTATAAAATGAGGTGAAATTCAATCCAGGTAGAGTGGTTCCTGTAGCTGCCGCATGCTTTGCAAGTTTATCTATATAGGGGTGTTAATTGGTTCAGTTTCGGTGTATACGGTGCAGTTCGGTTCGATTCACATTTATTTGGCTGAAACTAAAACCACACCATTTACTAAACGGTTGCACTTTCTGAAACTGCAACCGTTTAGTAAACGGTTTCGGTTCCACGGTTTTTAAATGGTGTCGATCGGTTTCACAGTTTTAAACGATTTTGATTGCGGTTTATTCCATACGGTTTATAAACAGTTAATAATTGATTTGCTAGTTTATTAGCATGCTTACTAAAATTTGCATTTGTTGATGAATACTTCAATCTTGTCTCACTTTTTTTTTTTTTTTTTCTTAAACTATAAATCAACAAAGAATATATTAAGCTCTCATCTCACCTCACTGAAGTTGCTTCATGCTCATTTTGGACCCACAAAGAAGTTGGACAGCAAAGAATCCAAACAGATAATATATCTTGAGTTCATCATGATCATGCACTCATTACCTATAGTTTCAAGATGAACAAGTGGGGCCACGGAAAGGGGAAAGGGGAAAGGTGAAAGGTGGGAAAGGAATACTAGAGAGAGGCAACTGGAAATTGGAGGGACCCATATACTCGACGCTCAATCAACATCAATTCATCAGATTTAAGGGGAAAGCACATTCACGGGATCCACAAAATTCCAAACCTTGCAGCTTAAAGAGATGAATACATAAAAAAGAAATATATACATGGTTTTAAGTATCTTCGATACCGATACGATACCTTTTGATACGTATCTTAAATTTAGTCGGCCGATATGATACATACCAATACGATACATTGAATTTTTTAAATCATTTCGTATCAATATATATCCTACAATACATACCGATATGCATCAATACACCACTAATACGCATCGATACGATATGACATGCCTCGATACGACTCTATGAAAAATATAAAATTGAGGTAAAATATACGTTTCGATATGTATTGGTACGTATCGGTGAGTATCGGTATGTATCGGTGAGTATCTATATATATATATCGGTACGTATTGGTGAGTATCGATACGTATCGGCGCTACGGTCATATAATGGCCAATATGGGTAATTTTTCAGAAAAAAATGATTTTTTGAAGGGTTTTTGTTCCAAAGTTGCTGTCAGCCATATTTCTCTCTAACTAAAGTGGAAATCAAGGTTGGGAACAAGGATTTACATTTATGGGACAACTACAGACCTTGAATTCTTAGTACGATACCCTCAATTTAGTGTTTATGCATAATACATATTATCAATAGCTTTTTTTAACAAATTCTTTATGCAAAAGTGTTTAAAAAAATGTTTCCTATCCATTTATGTGTGTATCTTTAGCGTATCTTAGTGTATCTCCGATACGATACGATACCCTCCGATACGTATCTTAATTTTGGCCGACCGATACGGCGACCGATACCGATACTTTAATCCTTGGATCTCACCAATAAGAACAAGACCCATATCAGCATACCAGAGACCCTCGACCCTCGACCCTCGACCCTCGACCCTCGACCAATGAGAAGGACTCGAGCTGCCTATATAAGGAACACTCAGTTAGGGTTATTGGTAAGACTCTCAATTGACTGATTACTCTGCGTAAGAATGAGGATACTGAGACATAATTTGGCATCGGAGCCTGGTTCTGGAGCTCCCTTCGGGCCAGCCTCTAATTTGTGTTGTGTAGGTCTGTGTCACCCGAAATCGTGCAACAACTCCTAAGAAAATAAAGACTAACAACTTAAATTGAACCCAACTAAAAAGGAAACTAATGAAAAAGGAAACAAATTAGTAATCCCGTATGCAACCTTAAAGCCCATCTTTTAGGCCCATAAAAGTGGTCTATTACACTCAAAACACATGGGATCAAAGTCCCAACATGTATGGAACCCAACCTAGGCTTATTCCTAATAAAACAAGCCTAGTTGGTGAAGAATCTGCATCAGGTCCTATATGGGTCAACAAAGCCTCTAAAGATGAGACAATTCTGATAGTTGAATTGAGAGTTATGCTATTGACATGAATTAGGAAACTTTTGATCACTCTTCAGAAACTAGGGTTTTTGGCTACGAATGATCCTCAAAATTGGAGTGAAGATCCCTTGTAAGATGTATAGGTATCTTCCAAAAGACGAACCTCAACTGATGGCTGGTTGGGAAGTTATGCTCGAGGAATGAATAAGGAAACTTTATGGAGAATCTCTCACAAAGGCTAAAACAGAAAATAAGTTGCAAACACTCTCTCACAAAGGCTAAAACAGAAAATAAGAAAGAAGAAAAGAGAAATCGATGGAGGTGTTGAAAAGGGTGGAGAAGAATTAGTGAGATGCCCAAAAGGGTGGAGAAGAATTAGTGAATGGGCATCTCACCCAACTATATCTCACATCACAACAGCATAAGCCATATTTTTTGTCAAACTCAAATCCCTTTTTTCTTTCCCAATTCTAATTGATGGGCTTTAAGTAGCCTTATATTTCTTGGGCATAAAGAAACAACAGAAAAAAAAAAAAAAAAAAACTAATGGACTAAAATAAGACTTTCTAATTTTTGTCTAACTTACTAACCAAGTAAGAATAAATTAAAAACTAACAATTGAACACAAAAAGGAAACTATCCTAAGTCATAAAAATAGAAACTACTTGACTATAAAGGAACCAAATAGTAAACTAAATCTCCTAACAAAACCTAATAATGGAGCCAAATAGTAAACACGTGAACAATTTTTTGTAAGCAGTATTTTCTGACTCTTGTTTTTGTCCTCTTCTTCAAGCTTTGATTTTCATCAACTCGCCCTCTCTTAGAAGAAATTTGTCCTCGAATTTTGTAGAGGGTAAGGAGGATTCCTGCATGGTGCACGTCCATCATCAAACATAGAAAAAACTCAGGTAGCTCCTTGAACATATGGATGTTGTTGTATAAGCATTGTTGATGTTCTTCAAGGTACTTCAAGGGAATGATGAAGTCCACGTGCTCAACTTCAACATCTTTAGAGGTGTCCATGGGATCATCGTCTAGCTCGTCTTTCTCTTTCTCTTGCTCTATTTGAGGTTCTTCAAAGTCTTCCGTGCTTGTGTCCTCATCAGTCTTGGCAAGTAGGTCTATAGTGTTAGATACCATGATTATTCGTCTCACCTTCAATTTCAGCAGCTTCCTCCTTGTCTTCAGTGGTGGTATTGGCAGGCCAATCATCATCAAGTTGTGGTTACACACCTGCATCTTTGGGTTGGCTTCAAGCGCTGCAATGACGGAGTTGGTGTTCTGTTAGTAGGGGCAAAATTTGACAAAGTTTTCAAAGCCTTTACAATGGAAACACTTGATTTCTCCATCTTCAGTAGACAGGTGTTTTACCCTTGTCCTGTGTGGCTTGTGGAGCTTGGGTAGGAAGTCCGCTAGGACTATTTGGTACAAAAGTCCTTTTCACTTTAGTGGGCTGGTTATGTCTTCTAGGGAGTGATTTAGTCAAGTCTTCCACCTCCAAGGCCTTCTTAATACTTGCATTCAAATTCGGTGAGTTCTATCACCCCAATTATATCATGGATTTCATGGCTTAGTCCCAACTTGAATCGAGATATAAGTAGTTCCTTATCCTCATGATAGGCACCTGTAAATCATTAAACTTATCAATATATTCCCCAACAGTTAGACTATGTTGTCGAAGAGTGTTGAGCAAGTCGTAGAGAAGTTGTCGGTATGCGGGGGGAGGTATCTCTCATTGAGTACCATCTTGAGTTCTTCCTAAGTATGTGGTTCTCGTTTTCTATGGATAACGATGAGGCAACTTGGCCACATCATCAACACGTAATCCCCTACCCCCTTGTTTCCATTCAATACCAAACACAAGCAATGAAGATTAAGAGGAAGATAAGGTTTGTAATTGAATCTGGTGGTAGAGCAAGGAACCAGATTTGAAAGTCTCATTTTATGGAGTCTAATTGTCTCGATCTCTGCCACTTGTGTCACCCCAAGGTAAGTATATGACTCCCAAATTCTGAAGATGAAAGAGGAATAGTTAGGGAAAATGTACTCAATTACTTAGGGCTGCTTTTGTTTCCTAAGAGCTTGAATATGTAAAGAAAATACAAGAAACAAAGAGGAGGGAAGAGACAGAAGCAATAAAAAAAATCTCTGAAACAGGAACAAACAGCAGTTGTGTACATGTACTCAATTACTTAGGGCTGCTTTTGTTTCCTAAGAGCTTGAATATGTAAAGAAAATACAAGAAACAAGGAGGGAAGGGAGAAGAAATAAAAAAAATCTCTGAAACAGGAACAAACAGTAGTTGTGTTCCGGTATGAACTCCGAGGAGAATCTCATAGCAGCAGGGGCCTTAAGAACTGAGGGCTGTGATCGCCCATACTAGCGGTACTTCCACCCCAATCCTTAGGAAATAAAGGTAGGGAATGAGGGAGACCGACCCGGATAAAGAAAGATTTGTTGCTACCACTAGAACAGTGTATTGAACTGCAGCAAGTGTTCTAACTGGGACGAGGGATAGAAAGAAGGTAAAGGTTTTGCTCGTTTACTAGTGGAGATGGGAGCGAAGGTGGGGAGAGAATCGCAGAGGTGGGAGCTTGTAAGAACTTCCATTTTTTCTTTCTCCTTCGATTTCACTACCTCTGCAAGTAGAGGATGAAGATGAAGAATTTGAATTTGAATAGACAGTGACGAGTACGGTGATGGCAAGTGCTTGGTCTGTGCTTTTGTAGTATTAGTACTTTGATTCGAAAACAGAGATCGCCAACCGCTATCAGAGATGGCGGGTGGGAAGCAGGCTAGGTTTCTTGGTTGCGACTTTCGAATAAGGGTAATGTCTATCACATTACCATTTGCAGATTGCCTTTTGGTTTTGAACTTAACCTCTCGCTGTAACTCCATTGGTTGTCATTGGCAAATGGTTATGATATTAGTTTTTGAAGTTTTCGTTTTGGTTTTCAAATTTGAATGGCTGGTTCAACTTCAACATGTTTGTTTAGAGATCTTGAGTTTTTCAGGTCTCAGAATGATGGTAAATTCTTCATTTGTTCGTAGACGATTCATTGAGATCTTTGCTCCAGAGTAGAGTATCTACCTAACTTTGTTTGATGCCATTTGAGTTCAAAATGTTGTCAACAAGAATCGATGGTTTAATTGCAAAAATGGGATCTTTCTGATTTGAAAAGAGAGGTACTTGGTATGAATTCTGCGTTTTCTCTTTAGTTATCAAACGGTAATTTGGGTGTTTTGGCTCATGCAGTGGATTTTGACACCCATGAGGTGTTTGATGAAATGTCTGAGCATTCTAAAATCAAGAATGCAATTTAAAGGAACATATATCCAAACAATGTTCTCATTCTCAGCTAATAATGCATTCTTTATTTTGAGAATGGGAATGTGCACACATTCTGAGAATGCATACCAAACATAGCCTAAGAATTGATGGATATATGCTGATATATATAACGAAAAAAAAAAAAAAAAAGCAATAAAATAAATAAAGTGGAAGTTTCCTAATCGTAGTCTAAAACTAAAATAGAAGTGAAATCAAACTCTTATCACCTACCATATCTAACCCAATCTAAAATTCCCATATAAAATTAAAGTGCAACTTACAAGAATAGTCCCAAGTAAATAAGTAAACCCCTAGAAGTTTAGAATCTCAGTTTTCAAGCTTGATCTTGTATTTGCTTTATCTTAATGCATATTCTTCCAATACAGATGCACAGTAAAATCTCCTAGCCAGTCTGCCATGGAAACACTAATATCAAAATGTAAAAGCGCAAAAAAACCACTAGTGGTGGCTGGATGTGTGCCTCAGGGGAGTCGAGATTTGAAGGAGCTTGAAGGGGTTAGTATAGTTGGGGTACAACAAATTGACCGTGTGGTTGAAGTTGTGGAAGAGACCCTTAAAGGTCATGAGGTCCGGCTTTTGACTCGGAAGACATTGCCGGCACTTGATCTTCCAAAGGTACAGCTTATAGATCTCCTGCAGTTTTCATCTTTAGCCATGTCAATACTTATGTTATTTTCTTATACTTTCACCTTAAGTTTATTAGTTGGGTTCCTTTCTCTCTCTCTCTCTCTCTTTCTCTCTCTCACTTTTTTTTTTTAAATGATTTTGATGTTGATTATGTTTATTTATTTATTTAAGGAAAGTTTAGTTTTTTGTGGTTGTTCCAACAGGTGAGAAAGAACAAGTTTATTGAAATTCTTCCCATTAATGTTGGTTGTTTAGGCGCTTGCACATATTGCAAGACAAAACATGCTCGTGGACATTTAGGTAGCTACACTGTGGACAGCCTTGTAAGTACCAATAGATTTGGACTATGATAATTTGTTTCTGTTTCATTTCATAGATATTTTATTCAATGCTTCAAGATATTGTGCAGGTAGACCGTATACGAACTGTTATGGCTGATGGGGTGAAGGAGATATGGTTAAGCAGTGAAGACACTGGAGCATATGGTACTTTATAATGATTTTCGTTATTGTTGTTATTTACAAGTCACCAATAACAACAGTACATATTTAGAAGTGTTTCTTCTCTTTCTCAATCTTTGGTTCTGGAGATCCTGTTTACAAGTTGACATAGCTACATCTAATTATAATCAAATAACAAATTTCAAATGTCTTAATTGTTCTCATTTGAATGCTTTCTTGGTTAAAGTTCACGCCCTAAAAATCAACACCCTCACCCCCTACCCTCCCCCACCCCCCCCCCCCAACAAAAAAAAAAAAAAAGAAAAAAAAGAAAAAGAAAAAAGAAAGGAAGTAGGTTTCTGTGAGCTCTCATTCTATTTCCCATTAATAAATTCTGAGTGGGCATCCCTGGAATTGTGTTTTAATAAAATAAAAATGTCCTTGAAATGGTCACCTCTTAGTGAATGTGATGCAGCAGTGCTCCAATGGATCGAACCAAACCCGCTCCAGAACCCGGACCAAGACTTAGATCCAATTTGGGTTCCAAGTTACTAATTTGGATTCAAGATTAATAGAATATTTTAGGATTTTGTTTTATTTTGAGAATATTTTTTTACTATTTGAGTCCTTATTTGCTTCTAATTATGTTAGCCTAGGTGTAGGAGATTTTTATTTTTATCTTAGACTTTGATTTTAATTAGAAGGTTTAATTTTATTTTATTATATATTAGACATGTAATTCATGGGAATATTGGTTGATTAATGAAGAATGATTTGAGTAGTGCATGCGTGGCTGCCTCTCTCCCCCCTGTCCCCTTCTTCTCTTTCTCTCCTCCTCCTCCGCGAGAATCCCCTTCCCCCTTCTGTTGTGCGCTAACTCCCCTGCCCCCCCCCCCTTCTTCTCTTTCAAATACATGTCTTTCACATCCAACTATAGCAATCTTCCTTATTTTTGAATGGCAGTTCCAAAGAAACGTAGTTCTATGTCAAAAAAGCGTATTCGTAAAAATATTTGGAAAAAGGGGGGGTTTTCCCTTCCCTGTAATTAGCAATAACAGCAGTCTTCAAGAATTGTTTCAGATTCTCAAGTGGGCATCGATCTGGCCTGGGATTTCAAGGGGTTTGTTTCTACTGCCAAGGTCGACCTGAACAATGGGAAACTTTGCTTGAAAATTCCTTCCATCTTGAGATGAAAACTAGATTGCAGACCTGAACCTAAGTTCCACCGCCAGTTCTGTTTTCAGCAGCCCCAGATCTTGCAATCACTAGTGGTTCAACCCTATGGTTGCTCATAATCAGGAGCTTTAGGAGTTTGGTATCTCTCCCTGAAATTTCAGACTCATCTGAGAAATATTGAGGGAGTTTTCCCACCTTCAGATCTTCCGCCTCCATCTTCTTGGCTGGAGGTTGAAGACAACCCCAAAATAAAGAATCGTGGGCTTCCTCCTTCAGAAAGGTGTTTTTTTTCTTTTGTCTATTATTATTTGTCATTTGTGTTTCCAAAATACCCTTACTTTTCCCCCTTTTTTTACCTCCAACATTGGCCTTAGTTTTGCTTCCTAATTTACCCCTTCACAAGAATTCCTAATTCCCTCTATATCCCATCATTTGCTTGAACCTCGATTTACCCTTTAAGATTCCTTTTTATTTACAAGTCTGCCACCCTATTACATGAGTCTTAATATTTACAATTCTGCCATTCTATTTTTGGGTTGTGCCGTTGAATATTTAAGTGGGCCCACAACCATCCTCCCTGGACACTTGGGGCCCTCCGGCCCCCCATTATCTGGTATCAGAGCAAATTTCCTATGAATTCGTTTACCCCGATGGTTGCTTATACCACCCCCTCATTTGAACAATGGACTCGGTTGCTTCAACAGAGCGAAGAAATCTTAAGAACCCTACAAGCTAACTTGGTTGTACAGGAAGCACAAGCTGTTACCCTCTAGGACATTAACGCTAGGCTTGATGCCCTAGAGTCACGTATTCGGAAACCCGGTGGACAGTAAGGTCACGTTACTCATGACATCGTGATGACACCTTGAGAACCGTGCCCCCATCTAGAGACCATTACATTAAGTTTTGTTGTCGATGTTGAAGATGAACGAGACGATTCGATGAGGGATGTTTCTAAAGAACTGATTGATGGCCCAATCTCATTTGTGAAGCCCCACCATTCAATTCTAGTCAAAGTCATCATTTGTTGACGACCATCAGAAGATCGTGACTGTTGATCGCAAGGTGTGCTGGATCTTTACCCCTTTGGAGATATTGATCGATGATGCTGATCAAGTGGTGTTGATTCTCTCATTTTATAAAATTCATGGATGAGTTTTTTTAAACAACAGGGGAGTTGATGCAGCAGCGCTCCGATGGATCGAACCAAACCCACTCCACAACCCGGACCAAGACTTAGATCCAATTTGGGTTCCAAGTTACTAATTTGGATTCAAGATTAATAGAATATTTTAGGATTTTATTTTATTTTGAGAATATTTGTTTCCTATTTGAGTCCTTATTTGCTTCTAATTATGTTAGCCTAGGTGTAGAAGATTTTTATTTCTATCTTAGTCTTTTATTTTAATTAGAAGGTTTAATTTAATTTTATTATATTTTAGACATGTAATTCATGGGAAGATTGGTTGATTAATGAAGAATGATTTGAGTAGTGCATGCGTGGCTGCCTCTCTCCCCCCCTGTGCCCTTCTTCTCTTTCTCTCCTCCTTCTTCACAAGAATCCCCTTCCTCCTTCTGTTGTGCGCTAACTCCCCTGCCCCTCCTCCTTCTCTTTCTTCCTCCTTTCCCTTCCTTGTTCACGGTTCTGTTTTCCCTTCCCTGTAATTGGCGATAACAGCAGTCTTCAAGAATTGCTTCAGATTCTCAAGTGGGCATCGATCTGGCCTGGGATTTCAAGGGGTTTGTTTCTACTCCCAAGGTCGACCTGAACAATGGGAAACTTTGCTTGAAAATTCCTTCCATCTTGAGACGAAAACTAGATTGCAGACCTGAACCTAAGTTCCACCACCAGTTCTGTTTTCAGCAGCCCCAGATCTTGCAATCACTCTTGGTTCGACTCTATGTTTGCTCACAATCAAGAGCTTTATGAGTTCGGTATCTCTCCCTGAAATTTCAGACTCATCTGAGAAATATTGAGGGAGTTCTCCCACCTTCAGATCTTCTGCCTCCATCTTCTTGGCTGGAAGTTGAAGACAACCCCAAAATAAAGAATCGTGGTCTTCCTACTTCAAAAAGGTGTTTTTTTTCTTTTGTCTATCATTCTTTGTCCTTTGTGTTTCCAAAATACCCTTACTTTTCCCTTTTTTTTAACCTCCAACCTTGGCCTTAGTTTTGCTTCCTAATTTACCCTTTCACAATAATTCCTAATTCCCTCTATATCCTA
The DNA here is from genome assembly GCF_013358625.1 of Macadamia integrifolia. NCBI lineage: Eukaryota > Viridiplantae > Streptophyta > Magnoliopsida > Proteales > Proteaceae > Macadamia > Macadamia integrifolia. Next base: position 27,900,394 of record NC_056557.1, on the reverse strand, counting down.
TCATTTGCTTGAACCTCCATTTACCCTTTAAGATTCCTTTTTATTTACAAGTCTGCCACCCTATTACAAGAGTCTTAATATTTACAATTCTGTCATTCTATTTTTGGGTTGTGTCGTTGAATATTTAAGTGGGCCCACCACCATCCACCCTGGACACTTGGGGCCCACCGGCCCCCCATTAGAATGACTTTTAAACCTTTCTTGCTGGTTTTATTTGTATGATCAGTATCTACTAACTGTATTTATTTTTTATTGTATGGACAGTTTCGAAATTTTTTCACACTAATGCCTGATTATTTCTTGAGCATAACAATTGATAGAATCAAACGTTCTGATGTTATTTTCACTTCTTGTACTATTTCTCTTCCTAAATATAACTGACAGACAAGTGCTCTCTGTATTTAATCTTGTCTTAACTCCTCTCAATTTGGATAATCTTACAGGTCGTGATATTGGGGTTAATCTTCCAATTTTACTGAATGCTATTGTTGCGGAACTTCCACCTGATAGAAGCACAATGCTTCGGATTGGGATGACTAATCCTCCTTTTATTCTTGAACACTTGAAAGACATAGCCAAAGTTCTTTGTCACCCATGTGTATATTCATTTTTACATGTACCTGTGCAATCTGGCAGCGACTCTGTTTTGAGTGTAAGTGGAGAATCATATGATTATCTTTCTTTGGAGGCATTTAATCTGGCCATATTGATCTATGGGCGTAGGATGCTGATGTTTTGGTTGCTTGCTCATATTCTTATTGATCTATTACCAGGCAATGAATCGGGAATACAATGTGGGTGAGTTCAGAACTGTGGTAAATACTCTCTCTCAACTTGTACCTGGGATGCAGATTGCAACTGACATCATATGTGGATTCCCTGGTTAGTGTCCGTAACTCAATTTTTTTACCTGCCTTGTGAAACAGTTACATTTTTTGCTCTCTACTTGGGTCTTTTCTCTCCTCTTTCCCTTGAATGTGTAGACTCTTTGCTAGTAAGTATATTTTTTTAAATATCTGCAAGTTCTTTAAGTTGGTTAGAAACTCATGGCTGTTATTGCATTCCCCTGCACTAAATGATGCTCCTGACTTGACTTCTCAGGTGAAACGGATGAAGATTTTGCCCAAACTGTCAGCCTGATTAATGAATACAAGTTCCCTCAAGTTCATATTTCACAGTTCTATCCCAGACCCGGTTAGTTTCCTTTGGCTTCCAATTCTAGTTTCAGCAAGTCATTGATAAGTATTGTAGCTTCAATTGTCTGTAATTGCCTTCTCCTTTTCCTCTGTATTTTCTTGGCACAGATAGAAAAATGTAATAATCTTTTCTAAATGTCTCTTCTGTTTGTTCTTCTGTTCTTCTGTTCCTCTCCCCCCAGAAGTAACAAAAAATTAGTTGTCAAGACTCTGTTGGGTCTGCTTACTAAGCAATAATCTGTTGGTGTATGATGTCTTGTATTCCGTCGCAGTTTAATCCAGGGAGTACTGGTGCAGCACCTGGTGCAGCACCTAGACAGGCAGGACGGCGGTCCCGCTAGCCGGTTAGCGGGCCGTGGGGGTTGCAAGGGGGGCAGGAGGCCCCCTGCATAGTAGAGGGTGTAGGGGGGCGCAGTCCCCCGCTCGAATTTTTTATTTGAGAGTAATTGTAGTTTAATCCGGATTAGGGTTTTTTCGCTATATATTTGTAGCGAGGGTTTCTTTCTTTGTAATGCAAGCAATACTGAGAGGTGTGAGGATGAGCGCTGTAACCCTATTCTCCATTGATAGTGAAGCAGGATCTCATCTCACCGGGGACGTAGGCAACCTTGCCGAATCTTGTAAAATCCGTGTGCATTGTTTGTTTTGTTTTTTCCATTATCTTCTGCATCGTTTTAGGGTTGCGTTTCTACAAATTGGTATCAGAGCTCTAGGTTTCTGTTTCTAGGGTTTACTATCACGATGGCAGGGAAGGGATTGAATGTCAAGTATGACATCGAGAGGTTTAATGGGAAGAACAATTTCACCCTCTGGCGTCAAAGGATGAAGGATCTTCTGATACAGCAGGGTTTGGCGAAAACGTTGTTGGGGAAGTCGAAGAAACCTGCAAAAATTACTGACGAAGACTGGGAAGAGATGGAGGAAAAGGCGGTAAGTGCTATTCGATTAAATCTTTCTGATGATGCCCTACAATATGTTGTAGGTATCGAATCTGCACCGCAGTTATGGGCGAAACTTGAAAGCATCTACATGACGAACTCCTTAACGAACAAGTTGTTCGTGAAGAAGCAATTGTATTCTCTACAGATGGAGGAAGGTACGGATCTATTAGAGCATCTTAACATGTTCAATCAGATCGTAAGTAAACTTGCAAACCTTGAGGTTAAGATCGAGGATGAAGACAAGGCGTTACTATTGCTGTCGTCGCTCCCAAAATCATATGATCACCTAGTAATGACTCTCTTGTACGGGAAGGAGACCCTTGAGATGGATGAAGTCGCAGCTGCCCTCATGTCCAATGATACAAGGAAGAAGGCCAGTAGTACGAAATCTCAAGGAGAAGGTTTTTTCGGAGGTGACAAAGAGCAGGAAAGAGGGAGATCAAATAAGAAGGGATCTGGAAAGAGTCGATCGAAATCAAAAGGGGCAAAGACAAAGGTCTCTTGTTACTATTGCAAGAAGGAAGATCATCTGAAAAGAGAGTGCTTAAAGAGGAAGGCGGACTTAAAGAAGAAAGGTGTAGATAAGACATCTGAGGAAGCTAGCGTGGCTGACAGTTCAGATGGAGATGATGGAGATGTACTCTCTATATCATCAGGTAAGAATCAACCTTCTGATTCTTGGATTTTAGATTTTGGATGTTCATATCACATGTGTCCACATAAGGATTGGTTTGATACGTATCAACCATATAATGGTGGGTTTGTCCTAATGGGGAATGATGCCGTATGCAAGACCATTAGGATAGGCACTATCAAAATCAAGATGTTTGATGGGATAGTAAGAACCTTAGCAGATGTGAGACATGTACCAGAATTAAGGAAAAACTTAATATCTTTGGGGGCACTTGACTCAAATGGCTGCAAGTACATAGCAGAAGGTGGAGTTCTCAAAGTTATTAAGGGTGTAATGGTTGTCATGAAGGGACAGCTAGCAGGAAACCTATACAGACTCATAGGGAGCACAGTTATAGGTGGAGCATCTGTGACTACAGATGCAGTATTTGATACAGATGATACCTATTTGTGGCATATGCGGTTAGGGCATATGGGAGAAAGAGGATTGATGGAGCTTCATAAAAGGAAAATGTTAAAGGGAGTAAAAACTTGTAAACTGAACTTCTGCAAGTATTGTGTGTTCGGAAAACAGTGCAAGGTTAGTTTCAAAACTGCAAAACATAAGAGTAAAGGGGTGCTTGATTATGTACACAACGATGTATGGGGTCCTTCAACAACAAAATCTAAAGGTGGGGCAGAATACTTCGTGACCTTTGTTGATGATTACTCAAGGAAAGTCTGGATCTACTTCGTGAAACATAAAAGTGAGGTGTTCATTAAATTTAAGGAATGGAAGGCTGAGGTAGAAAGGAAGATAGGAAAGAAAATTAAATACTTGAGAACAGATAATGGAGGAGAGTACACATGCAAGCCGTTTCTAGAATTGTGCAAAGCTGAAGGGATTGCACGTCACTTCACAGTTCCAAAGACACCACAGCAAAATGGTGTAGCTGAAAGGATGAACATAACACTTCTAGAAAGAGCTCGGAGTATGAGGCTGAATGCAGGGTTGAGCAAGAGATTTTGGGCAGAAGCAGTGAACATGGCATGTTTCCTCATCAATAGGTCTCCATCAAAGGCGATTGATTGTAAAATTCCTGAAGAGGTATGGACAGGAAAACCAGTAGATTATTCTATTCTAAAAATATTTGGTTGTCCAACCTATGCGCATGTTGAGAGTGAGCAGCGTTCCAAGTTAGACTCAAAGTCTAAGCAATGTATCTTTCTTGGTTTTAAGAAAGGTGTAAAGGGAATCAAGTTGTGGGATCCAAGTTCACAGAAAGTTGTGGTTAGCAGAGACATTGTGTTTGATGAGTCTCATATAGTGAAGTCAAATCACAATTCACAAGCAGTTGATGAAAATAAAGAAGGTTCTACTGTGCAGGTGGAGTTAGGTGAGTTAGAAACAACAAGAGAGAATAAGTCATCAAGTGACTTACCAGGACAACAGGAAGCAGTAGAAGTTCCCTATACTGTGGCAAAGGGTAAAGGGAAGCGTACTCACAAAGCACCTATGAGATACGGGTTTGAGGACATGGTTGCCTATGCCCTCACTATAGGTACAGGTGATCCATCTTCCTACCATGATGCTTTGAGTGATGCACAACATGATAAATGGATGACAGCTATGATGGAGGAAATGAAATCTCTACAGAAGAACAAGACTTGGGAGATTGTAGAAAAGCCCAAGGGAAGAAAAATCATTGGGTGTAAATGGGTCTTTCGTAAGAAAGAGGCAGCATCTGAGAAGGAGAGTGAAAGGTATAAGGCCAGACTTGTAGCCAAGGGCTATGCACAGAAGGAGGGGATAGACTACAATGAAATATTCTCTCTGGTGGTGAAATACACTTCGATCAGGGTACTACTTGCTTTGGTGGCCATATATGATTTAGAGCTTGAACAACTTGATGTGAAAACTGCATTTCTTCATGGTGACTTGGAGGAACAGATTTACATGGAGCAACCTGAAGGTTTCAAGGTACAGGGAAAGGAAGGTCATGTTTGTCTGCTTAAGAGGTCGCTTTATGGCCTTAAGCAATCTCCTAGGCAGTGGTACAAGCGCTTTGATTCCCACATGGTGAAGATTGGCTATACAAGAAGTGAGTATGATAGTTGTGTTTATTATAAAGTATCAAGTGATAATTCCATTATTTTGTTGATGCTTTATGTTGATGACATGCTGATGAGCACATTTATGTGTGAAATCTAGGGTAGTAAAACATGCATTTTACATATTTAGAATGGAGCTACCTTGGGTTTTACTCTCTTTTTGCAGGTTTTATATTTTCAAGGCCTTAAGGACTATCGGGAGCTATATCTTCAATTTTACACGTAAAGAGGTCCTATTTCTTTCCATGGTTGCGAAGAGGACGAAATTCTGAGCAAGATGGACGTGTTCAATTAAAAGTACACATTCGTTTGGTCACCCGTACAAATGATTATTTTTTTTCGGGTCAGAAAAAGAATAATGGATCAGAACTGAACCGAGATGCAGAACCAGCCCGTTTGCAATTGTCCCAGAGGTACAAGGAATACTCCAAATGCCAACAAGGATCGATGGACCACATCTTTAAGTGATTAAAGATTTGTTTTTGGTAACAACAACTACCTAGCTTAGTTGGTGAGCTATGGTGTACAAAATTCTCTTGCTCACCAAGAGGTCTCAAGTTCGAATCTTATGATTGTTTTTTTTAGAAGATTTTGTTGAATATTTCCTGTTTTTCACTCACTTAAAGCACTAAGGGCATGGAGGGGATTTCCACATCAAGTTAGAAGCAAGCAAAATCGTGGAAGCAAGAAGAGAAGAAAAAGAAAAAAAAAAGGAAAGCAAAATCGTGGAAACAAGAAGAGAAGAAAAAAAAAAGGAAAGAGAAAAAAAAGGGGAGAACCAAAAATTGTCCAAATCTTCTCTCTCCTCCACATCATCACCAAAGATTGTCCAAATCACACAAAGGAAGAAAAAAAAAATCGTCCCTAGGAGAGAGAAAAAAAAGAAGAAAAATAAATTAGAAAAAAAAAGGAAAGAAAATAAGCAAAAAAATTTTAGGAAATTTCTCAAAATTTATTTCTCTCTTCTCTCTCCTCCATCTTAGCACTTTTGGACTCAAAAGATCTCACAATCAATTGTGGGTTTCTCTCTTTTAGGAAAGAGAAAATTGTTACCCTACCTCTCCATTCCCTATAAATACAACTCATGTAAGAGGAGGAGACACAATTCATTCTTCTTCTAGTTTTTTTTAGTTGCTCTCTCTCTTTCTTGCTCTCTCTTTAGTTCTAGTTCTTCTCTATTTTTGCTTTAATCACTTTTGTAATAGTTTTTTTATGTCAATTAATGCAAGCACTTTTTTATTTTTATTCAGCCTTTTTATGTTTATGATTTATGCAATTGAGTTGTAATTTTTTAAGTTATAGTTCTAGGCTTAGATCTAGGTGACAAGATCACGAGCCGTGGAGCAATTTTTTTTTTCAAGTTCAAGCATTGATTCAAGTAAGTAGGCTCCTTCAATAGTCTTCTCTCCCCCCTCTCATTCCCTCTTCTGACTACCCTTTCTTTCTTAATTTAGGATTTTTATTTTCAGTCGTTACATTATTGCTATCCCTTTCCCCCAAGGTTCATGGCTAGTGTATGTGTTGGCTTTGCCCCTCCTAGCCATAGAACCATCAATTTATTGCTTTTATTTTAATTGTCTCCCTTTCCCTAAAGTCAAGTAGAGTAACCCTTGTAAGAGTGACTCTCTGGTCAAGTAGGGAAGCTCATATTATGATGCATCCCTCGGGCTAAGTAGAGAAACCTACTTGTGAGTCTCTCTCTAGCTTTATCCCCTTTCTTTTACTTTATTTTTATTTCAGCATTTTTTTTCCTTTATTTATTTATTTATTTTTTTTTAATTGCGTGGGTTGTTTATTTTTATTTTTTTATTTATTTAATTTTAATTGCGTGGCTTGCGTCTTTAAATTCTTAGATGACGAATGGTTAGGACGTTATTTTTAGGACGGTAATTAGAATTAGATCACAACCATTAATCAGTTCACTTTCGCATTATTAAAAGAAATAAAAAATAAAGTGGCTGCTCTCCCTGTGATCGACCCGTAGCTACACTGATCCGTACGCTTGCGGTTACATTTTAAATCTCAAACAAGTTTTTGGCGCCGTTGCCGGGGAGACAGTTCCATGTTATTTTTCACTTTCTTTTGGTAAATCGGAGTGCTTTGTTTGCTTTGTTTTATATTTTTCCTTTTCTTTTATTGAATTCCTGAGAAGAACAACTTGTAATAATAGTTGTATCAGTGGAGGTCGCCATGCCTCACAGTATGATAAAGACAGGTTTCGCCCTGTAGCAGTACCTCAGGAATTGACCTGCAACCCCGGATCCCTGCCGGTAAGCTCCCAAAAAAAAAAATCAAAAAAAAAATCAAAAAAATCAAAAAATCATTAAAAATAAAAAGTTTTGCTATCCATTCTTTTGTGCTTGTCTTACTTTAGTTGTGGGTCGTTTTCTGTTGCATGAGTGTTAAGTGGGTACGTAATACTAAGAATCGGTTAGAAAGAAGAGATCCAACAAGTAGTGGCCCTATACGTTTGCTCTCTTTAAAACCCTTCAATATGGGAGACCAACAGCAAAACCCTTCACCTAAATCTCTGAAAGATAGGTTCTACCCTGCTAGAACAGCCCAACCTTCCTGCATAGTTCTACCACAAGCCCAGGGCAATAATTTTGAACTCAAAACTCAATACATCACTATGTTGCCCCACTTCCATGGGTTAACCTCTAAGGATGCATACCTATTTCTAAGGGAATTTGAAGAGGTATGTGTTCTAATTAAGATCCAACAGCTTTCTGATGATGCTGTTAAGCTTAGGTTTATCACTTTTGCATTGAAAGACCAAGCTAAGAAGTGGTTGTATGGGTTACCCACAAATTCCATAACCTCATGGGAACAGTTCACAGTTGTCTTCCTTAAGAAGTTTTTCCCAACTCACAAGACCAATAAGCTTAGAAGTGATATCCTTCAGTTTAGGCAAAAGCCTAGTGAGTCATTTTCCAAACTTATGGGGAGATTCAAGGATCTACTCCAAGAATGCCCTCACCATGGCC
>NC_056557.1:27870065-27892446 GCF_013358625.1 Macadamia integrifolia | reverse complement strand
AAAAAAAAAAAATAAAAAGAAAAAGAAAAAAAGAGGAAAGAAAAAAGAAGGATAATGAAACGTTGTCAATTTAGAATTGATTATGAAATCGATATATTTAATATCGAATTAAATTGAATCAAAATAAATCAATTTAGTTTTGTTTTAAAAGCTGAAATCTTTTTTTGGTTGATTCCACTTTCATGATTGAAACCATGAACCGAATAAAATTTTATTATTTTTTATGATTTCAATCAATGTACATGATAAATTTCATTTCTTTTTAATATTTGAAAAAAGTTTAATAGATTATGACACTAATAAATAAGGATTTTTCTGATGTTGAAGATATAAAAATTGACCCAAATACCTCAAATAAGACTTAAACTAAATATAAAGCCGAATAAGAAACAGAATACAAAATCAAAATCAAAATCAAATCAAATTAAACCGAGTTGAAATCAAATTGAATAAGGGAAATCAAACTTTTTATTTTTATTTATTTATTTATTTATTTGGAGTAAGAGAACCAAATCGATTGATACCTTTAGAATAATGTAAATAATAATCCAAGGAAAAAAATTCTATAAAAGTGAAACAAAGACTTATTTATTTACTTATTCTTGGTTATCGTTAGTATAACCATCCCGCCACTGAACAAGAACCAATGAACCATCGCCACCTCCAGCATGGAAATAACGAGCTGTTTCAGATTTCAGACACTTCTTAGCTATTTATATATATATATGACCGCTTCAAGTGGCTTCTCTCTTACCCTGTAAGAGCTTTGTGCGTTGGCTTATCATCCTTAGCCAGTGATGGCAACTCTGAAACGTTTTTATTTCATCTCTTTGATTGTTTTGTCAATCTGTCTAGCATCTTCTCCGGCGACATCCATTAGACCAAGCACTCCGGCCAGCTCCAAACCAGACTTAAATTTTGTAATAGTGGCGGAGGAGTTTTTGTTTCGTCGGAAGCTTGGTCAAGGGAAGGCTCCTAGACCTCCCAAAACGTTTGACTGGGGTAACGGCGGGAGCATTGATCCGTGAGGTTATTAATGTAAATTTGTATCATGGTTTTCTTGATTTTTGTTTGTTCCTGTTTGTAATGTTAAGCACTTTTCCTTGTGTAGATTCTATTTCAATGGGCAATTGATGAGTCGATCTGCCAATATGTCTTGCTTTTACTATTATATCGAGAGTTACTCCACATATTACTTAAAGTAAAATAGATGGTAGGTTTGTTTCTCTTTTGTTGAATCTTTTTCATGACTTGATAGAGTATTTGATAAACCAATAATTGTTTGAGTTTATTAATAATTTTCTGGTACGTACTTCATCTCGCTTTTTCGAAAATAAATTTTGTTTGTTCCTAATGGTCTTATGAATTGTGTCTTAAAGGCTTGGAATAGGAAAGTTTTTGGCCATATCGCTCCCTAGTGTTTGTCTTTTTTTTTTTGATAAGTAACTTTATGTATTGAATAAGAGAAAGAATTACAAAAAGAGGCAACCTCACCCACCCCTTTAGACAGACCTAAAGAGGGATAGATAAATCCCTTAACAAGCAGGACAGGCCCTGCAAACTGCCATTTAAAAGATTATACAATCACTTCTCCATTACATTACTTCCTAAAATAAATAGTGTGGTTGGCTTCCAAGTCCACAAGACTTTGCAAGTCTTGAGGAAAATCTTCAGGCCGAATATGAGCTTCACCATCTGTTGTATCATATGTAGCCATAAAGTTAGCTGGACTATTGCTCTCCCTCCACACGTCTGATCTCTTTCCTTCCAAATTCCTTTAGCAAATGTAGAATCTTGCTTTTAAGAGTTTGGATTTCCCATGGTCCTTCAACCTGACCATTTATGCTATCCACAGCTACCTTTGAGTCCGATCTAACTGATATGTGTAAAAGATTCAATTTTTTATATAAATCAGCCCCTTTTAGCATTGTCCACTACTATCCTTATAATTCCACCATAACCTGCCATATCATGTATTAAAGAACCATCACAATGGAGTGCCCACATTTTATCTGATGGAGGTACCCATTGACAAGTTCGTGGGAATATACTAGTCCATGTAACACCCAATCTCCAATTGTTCACCAAAAACTGATTTCTACTATTGCAAACAGCTTTGAACCCAATAGCCTTACACCTGTTTGTCACATCATCCATAATACAAGATACAATCTGGTCCTTAGTTCTTACCTTTCTTTTAAATATTATTGCATTCCTTTCCTACCATACATGCTGAATTGTAGCACATATGGCTAACCTTCCAACAACCTTAACTAGTGTTTGTCTATTACTACTACTTATCCTCAACCACTGGAGAGTATGTATTACTAGACCTTGTACAGGAAGCAAGTTACAAGAGAAAAGGAAAGTCAATCTTACGTAATAGGAATGAGTTCCAAAAGATTGCAAATCCTATCATTAAGACCTGTACATATCTTGTGAACTGCTCAAGGATGATACACACGGTTAATTAGTATTCAATACACCCCGTCAAGGTGAAGGTGCAAGGGAGCCGTTCTTCATCTTGTCCGTTAGAAACTGAAACTGAAACCGAAACCAAAACAGTGTAGAGGAGTCTTTTTTTTCATACTTCCTAATGAACTCCCCAATGGGACTTTACTCTTGCACACTAAAGAAGAAGGGGGAATGACAGGGAGAGGGGGAGACACTAAATACAAACTCACAAACCCATGTGACAAGAGTCCAACTCCCGACCTCCTAGTGTCAGTGCTCATTATGTTGGCGAGTTGATCAATGGAGGAGATGAACTGAATATTGAGCTTGGGTTTGGTAAACTTGTCCCGACAAATAGGCATCAATTTCAACATGCTTGGTGCCATGCCGAAGGTGGAGTTGGTAGGTTGTTCTAATGATTTCAGGGTTTGTCCTTTTTGTAATTCCTTTTATTTTATTTTATTTTATGTTATTTTTCCTCTTTGACTTTAATAAAATTATCTTAAAAAATAAAAAAAAAAAAAAAAAAAAAAAAAAAAAAAACACTGAATTTGCGGATATATACGTAGCATACAAATATTGTTACTCACCCTAAGACAGGGGAATGTGGAAGACCAAGCTTGTGAAACAAGGAGTGTAGCCGAGTTTTGTTGTGGCATCAGCAAGGGCCTTATCATCAGTAGTAAATCTAGCAACCGTCTTCTGCTTACTTAGATGTAAACAGAAACAGTTATCCATTCCTCTATGGAGTCTGAATATAGAGTGTTGGCGGATGCATCAACTGAAATCTTGGTTGGAATCTCTTCTTGAGGAGCTTGGTATGATAATATTGAGGCGACGTATATTTCCACTAATCCTGTATTTCATGCTCGTACCAAGTATTTGCATATTAACTTCCATTTTGTATGTGACAAGGTTTCGAAAAGAAAATTGATGGTTCAATTCATTTCCACCATGGATCCAGTGGTTTCAGTTTTACATGAAAAATTGAAGATTCGCTCCCTTGATTCCTCAACTTGATGGGGTGGGTGTATTGACTAATATTGATTTACCATCTTGAGAAGGGAACTCAATATTCGGTCTAGCCAAAGATCTCTCTAAAACCCCCCACTTACCTTGTCACGTATGGCTATGTTTCCCTCGTCTATAGTCGTCTTATTGATCAAGAAGTTTTTCCTAATTTACAGTATACTCTCTTTGTACAATATAACTCTTCTTCAAGTCATGACTATGAAACCATGAATTGATAACCAGAAAGCACCAGCGACTTAGGCGGTGAAGGGTACAACGGGATTTGGAGCTATGGAATGGAGAGCTCCAGCGTTGTTGAAAACAGTATAGTTACATTATCTCCAGTTTTCGTTGCTTTTGGCATTGCTGTATGAGATACCATCTTTTCCATTTTTTTAATTTTTTTCTATTAACTAATAATTATGTAGCCTCTTAACTAAGCATGCAGCCACTATTAGGGTCACTACACTTTGGCCAGGACCTCCTCATTTTATTCATGAGGATATTTCTAGGGATGAAATAGGAAAGCCTCGGTTTAGATGTGTTTGAGGTTATTGAGTCGTTTCTGGCCTCCTTTCTTTATTTATTTATTTTTTATTTTTTTATTTTTAAAGAATTCAGAAACTTTATTGAAGAGAAAGAAGAAAAAATTATACGAAGTAGTTAAATATCCCCACCTTCGGCATTGCCATCAGCAGGGATTTAAAACCACATTAACAAAAGCTTCGGCATTCAATCACTAGCTCATCCTGAATATGTCTAGGAAAAATTGTATCATTATCTGTCATTGATTTCTTTGCCGCCACATTTGCAAGATAGTCCGTAATTGGATTTGCTTTCTTTAGCAATGCGAAATCTTCCAGGTGATTGAATTTAAAAAGGTTTCTATCACATTCCAGTCCTACATACCAAACCATGGAATCAGCCTTGACCGAACTGCTACCACAATGGCCATAGAGTCAGCTTCTATCCATAGGGCAGTAGCACCCTTCTTCATGGCTAAAAATATTCCCTCCATTAAACCATGAAATTCAGCTATGTAATTAGTCTGAATTCCCAGCGAAGTCTTGAATGCCACCACGATATCCCCATTGTGATCTCTTAGAACACCCCCTCCTCCAGCCTTCCTTGGGTTTCCCAATGAACACCCATCCACATTTAACTTCATCCAACCAATAAAAGGTTTGCACCAAAAAATTTCCAGTTTAGACTTTTTGCATGTTGGAATTGGTTGTTTCTAGCCTTCTCGTTGCTAATGGTAATACCGAAGGTGAGAGGTGGCCTGTATGGTATTAGTTCTTTATTTTGCCATGTTAATTCTTTGTAATTCTCTCATTCTTCTTAATGAAATCTATTTATTGATCTTAAGCTAAAAAAAAAAAAAATGTTTTTTCTATAGATTTACTGTGATTCAAGACCATAGAATAGAGGATAGGCCTACTCCTATTAAGATTTGTTTACTATATTTTTTTCTCTTAAGATATATAAATAAACAAATCCATCTACTCAGCATTTTGGGGAACCCTTTCCCATCGTATATATAATGGATTTTCCATAACTTTCTTTCTCATTGTCGAAGAGCTTTGTATAAGTTGTTGGATTATCATACTTAGCCTGTAACGGCAACTCTGAGTACTCAATTTTTTTTTTTTTTTTTTCATTTTGATTGTTTTATCAATCTGTCTTATTTTTTCTCTCGCTTCATCTGTAGGACCTGTCAATGAAATTCGAGATTAGCTCACCAGTCCCAACACCAAACCCGATCTAAATTTTGTAAATGTGATGTATGCTAAAGCTCCGGTAACACAGTTCTTGGTTTCTCGGAAGCTTAAAAGTTTCAAACACATTTGGGGGCCTCCGCTAATCAGAGGGCCTTGGGGGCAAGAGCTTGTCTTCAATTCGGATGCCTCCGAATGCCAACTTGGGAATGATACATGTTAGCGGGATTTAGTGCTTAAATAATACTGTTGGATGGAGAGAAAAAGATGGAAACCGTCAATCCACTGGTTTAGTAGGAGAGGATTCTTGAGTGAGTGTCATTGGAAGTGCATTAATGAGAGCCAATATATGGTTTTCTATATGGAAGCAGAGAAATCATTTCATATGAAGAAAAGAGAGATGGAAGAAGGTTGCTTGTTTACACTTCCCATGATCGGCTCAGAGAATATTTTCCTTTTCTTTGTAGTAGTCCTTTTGGCTGATGAGTTGAAGGGAAAGTTCTATTGGGGGTTGGTATCCTAGTGGTGAAAATGCCCTCAACCCATCACTGCTAGAGTCGGCTGGTTACCCACTATTGCCCATTAGTCCTGTGGAAGCATTGCTTATCCTATAGGGGCTTTTCTTTGTAAAACATTCTGTTTGTACTGAATTGGAAAAAAAAATAAAAATAAAGTAATTAAATATTTTTCTTCTCTATCATCTTTACCAATGACCATTAGATGCATATTTGTTGTAATTATAACCACCAGAGTGTTTCGAAATCCGATACTGAATATGGTCTAAATCATGGTTTTAGGTATCGGGATTGAATCAGCCAAATCAGATGATTAGAGGTCAATTGATTGGGTTGGATTATCGGATCGATACCAATACAGATTGGTCGATTTAACTAATAATACGACTTTAAAAACCTGCAACATGAAAATACTTTTTTTCTTTTTTTTTGTACCATTTTTTTTTCCACTTTCTTTCTTTATTCCCAGAAAATAAAAGATCAAAAGGGGTTAAAAGATTAAAGAGTTTTTTTCCTGCCTCGTTCCTTGATCAGGAAGCTCATGTTGCTTACTACTTGATAGAGTAGTTAATTATCATCTCATAGATAAACACTAACGGTGGCCGTAAGTGCATAAACTGCCTACGTATTCAAAACATATGAGGCCTCGCCGACCGATTCCTTAAGTATGATGAAGATTGTAAGTACCTTGATGTGAGGGCAATGACAACATCTAATATGCAAAAGTGATGGGATTTCTGAACAGCAGTTAGATTTACACTCTGTTAGTGGAGCAATTATATATCTATTAACACTTTCTCTTATCAGTTCAATCTATTGAGATGAAAATTTACAATAATTGAATATTGTTACTCAAATGTTGATCTCGTACAGCCACAAAGTGTATATACCTAGGTCATTTTGTCAATATTAAAGTCTACATCTTACAACCAATGAGCTTGTAGTGGGTTGGCCTCTTGTGGATCTTATAAATGATAGTTGGCGTTATCTACAGCCAATGTGGGACTATCCCAATGGTAAAGTTCAAGAAAATTGATCTCCAAGTAAATGGCACAAGATGCACCAGCGTTTTCTATCATATCTCTCTTCTTTTAACACTCAACTCAAATTTCTAGGTTTAAAAAAAAAAAAAAAAAAAAAAAAAAACTGCGTTTACCACATTCTCTACTCAACATACATAAACTCGTAGAAGCTATCTAGTGTTCAATCTCCCAGAGACCAATTCATTCCTCCTGAAGGTCAATTAATAATTGATAGATCCTGCTGAGGATAGATTATGTCATCTAGTAATCCACAGTTCCACTAAGCAAAAGTCCAATGAACCAATCCTCACATCAACATTTATAACGCCAATGTTGATACGAAACAAATAACAATAAGAACGAAAATATATATATATATATATATATATAAATACAAATAAGTTCGGGGTTCAAGTGTGATTAATACTCTTATTCCACCATAGTCGGTCTTTATGTGAGCAAAAAATTAGTTTCAGTTTTTGTAAAAGTTATCAAAACATCAACTACAAATAATAAAGCAATGATCAAGAAAATCTCACATCCCTTCTCAATCAAGGTCGGTAATGTAAAGCATCATTACCACGACAAAATGAAAGAAAATAAATACGGAACGATTCATGAAAATCGATAAGCATGCACGACAAACACTACAAAACAAAACACGTTTTAGACATACCTGAATCTATGGCTGAAGAATAAGAACTCCTCAAAGTCTTCTTGTATGCTCCTCGTACAACACGATCAATGTTGGTCTGGTCTACCCTCTTTCCCTTTTGTTTTAGGTCATTAGCCTCACTTAATGGGTCAGTGATAACTATATATAGGGGTGAGGGTAGGGACCAACCCTGCAATAAAATTAGGGTTTCCTCCCCATTAAGGAAACAATACCTTAGGTCCACACATAGTAATAAATATTTCATACCACTAAGGTGTGCTAATAGAATCCAATATCTCCATAGAGATCACTTACCAATAATATTGGATTCTTTCTGCTTACTCCATCTTTAGTCAACACCACTAAACCGGTTTTGGAAACAAATCTTTGATTATGCTAGCCCACCTAATAGGAAATCTTACACAAACAACGCATCTCATACATCAAAACAGTAAATTTATGTAAGCTAATGTTTTTAAAAATATGCATAGAAAAAAACTCATGTGGTATAAGAATCATGTAATGCAAATAGTAGTACATTATTTCATGCAATCATATTTTTTTGCTAAAATTTCATGCAATCATAATCGCAACTTAACACAATGTAATTAATGCTGCATTTAGAAAATTCTAATATGTATATATAATGCAAATCATGGAACAAAATTCAATATATTCGTCATTTTCTCATGTACATAACATTAGGTTTGTAAATCAAAATTTTAATGAAAAAACACCATGAAATCCAAGGTTTAGAATAGTTCTACCATTCATAAAATTATCTTTTGCATATTACTATAAATATAAGCAAATAAGGGTAAAGGCTCCACTCACCATGATGTCGTTCCCAAAATTCTGCCTTAACCTATTCTGCCTACTAACATAGAAAACTAGAAATAAATACCTTTGAAATTATAAATAAGTTGAAATTAAATCCTCATGAAACCTAACTCATATATATAACTTTCACAAAAAAATAACATAAAAAAAAAATCATTAGGTCAGGTATCAATCCCCTTCAAAAGCGGTCTTCATAATGTAACAAATTTTGTTCAATAAATTTGAAATTTTCATTAACTCACTTTCCTTTACTCAAATACTTTCAATTTTTTCAAGAATTTATAAGACGCATAAAAGTTGTTATGGTAAAAAAATTAATGAAAAACTCTAAGCCTATATTCCTCCATCACTACCTTCATTCTCAGGTACAGAAAAAGCTCCTGAACTTAACCTATCTGAGTACATGAATTTTTCAGTATCGAATCAATTCAAAATTTAATGAAAATTTTAGGAGGTCACGTATACACATGTACATACTCCCAATAATTATTTCAGATCATTAAATAATACCTAACTATGTTTAATAATATGAACAATCTCAGACTACTATTGTGTCCAACCCAGAAAATACTCTTAATATGTCAAAATCTTATTTTCTTTCTCATCAAACTCATAATTCAAAATATCATACATTTAAATCATGATCTATCCTCCCAGTAGAACATAAAAAGTAATTAAATCATACTAAAAACTCTTACCTTAAAAATCGTTCGAAGCCTTGATTTTTTTTTTTTCCATTTCCTTTTTGTTTTTCTTCGTTCTTCTCCTCTTTCTTCTCCACAATACCCTTTTTTCTATTTTTTTTTATTTCTTTTTTGATTTTCCTTAAATAGAGGGTGAGATGTAATAGAGGCACGTTATTGGATTTTTTTTTCCCTCCCTAATTCATTTTCAAGTCAATCTTTATCTTTCCTATTTCATCTACAACTTTCTCTCTCTCTCTCTCTCTCTCTCTCTCTCTCTCTCTCTCTCTCTCTCTCTCTCTCTCTCTCTCTCTCTCTCTCTCTCTCTCTCTCTCTCTCTCTCTCTCACACACACATTGATCTCCAACTCTTTCTTTCACTTTTCCTATTTTATCTCACGTACGTTATGCTCAAGGCTATCCAAATTGCAAAAGGAAAGTCCTAACAATAATTAATAAGTTAGGTCGTATCCACTTGTTAGTTAATTGTACATGTGGATAATAAGTTTATATATATATATATATATCTTATTTTTAATTAGATAAGTCAATATTAAGGTTGAGATTAAAATTAGAAAATTAAAAGAAAAGGTCAAATTATGGTCTAGTGGACAAATGGTAAATCAGAGTTCAAGCGAAAAATAGTAATTTTCAGGGCAAAAATCGTGAAGTTATTCCACACCTTAGTTACATCTTATGGATGATTTAGTAAAAAATTAATGAGAAAAAAATATATAACAACAAATAAAAGCAAGAACGGTAGTTTCTAACCAACAATGCTAGACAGCAGATGGTAAGGAAGAGAGAGAGAGAGAGAGAGCCTAGCCGTTGGGGGACCCAAAACGAGGAGCATTACCGCCACCGCCACTGTCACCGCCCTTGCCACTGCCAACACCACTGCCACCACCGGCAACACCACCACCACCATATGCGGCTTGGCATTGCCCTTGCCCTTGCGAACAACTATTTTTGGCAAAACTCACATAAACATAATTGGGTTGTTTTTTCCCAAAACTAAAATGGTGTTTGGTGCTGGGTTTGATGGGATAATGTCGAAATCCACTGCTGGGTCTACGGGATGAAGCCGGAAAAGATGCACGACAAATAGATAGAACAATTAAAGTGATAAAATAAAATCGATATTGATTATTCAGAGTAGACATTATTGGATAAGAAAGATAAGGCACTGTACTAAACTCTTACACGGTGAGGGAGAAGAAGATACATGAAGCCCCCATTATATAAACATAGCTAAGAAATGTCTCTGAAGCCTCTAAACGTTCAGTTGGTCTTATTTTCTTACACCCCATGAAGTTCACTATTTTCTTAAGAGAGAGAGAGAGAGAGAGAGAGTTCAAATTCAAACTGAGTGTCAGTTCGAAAAAAAAAAACGATTATCCAAATCAAATCGATTCAAAGCTCAAACTGAGGGTGCCTATTCCAAATCGATTATAAAAATCAAATCAAATCAATTCAATTCAGTTCAAATCATTGACTCGAAACTAATAAACAGATGATTATTCAGTTACATTGAATAGTCGAATCGATTAAATCAATTATAAACGTTATAAGTTTTGCGTATTAGGGACGGATTTGTGCGTCTTTAATACTAATAAAAGCGTTAATTTGTTTGTAACCAACCCACTTACATACATCCTTCAATGTGAACCTCACTTAAGATTCTTGTATGGTGGGTGGTGGGTGAGAAGATTTCCATTAGCCGCCTTGTAATCGATTACCGTAGGAACTCTCAACCCTCCTTCCTTCACTACTCCATCATTCATTCTATCTCCCACTCACTCTCATTCTCTCACTTTCTTTGAGTAATGCTTTTTAATCCTTTTTTGTTCTTTTTTGGGTGGTGAAGGTGCGTGCCCGTGTATCGGGATGTGTGTGTGGATCCTCGCAGCTATTGGATGTGCCCAGATGTTACGTGCAAGACTTTTGGACGGGATTAGTTTTATTGAAAAATAGGGACTATGCATATGTTGTTTAGTAATTATCTGTTATTAATGTAGTGGTGTAGGGGATTAGTAGTTATTATTCGTTATTGTAACTTCTTAGTTGTGGGATGTTAGAGAAGTTGTTGTAAAATCTATTTATAAGGAGAGAATGAAGAAAAAAAAAAAAAAAAAAACAAATACTCAGTTTTTGAGTAGAGGTAGGCTACCTCCTAATTAGGCCGAGACGTCATGGCTTCATCTGTAAAACCAAACCCTTGTTATCCTTATTTTTTATCCTATTTAATCTCTTATTATTATTATTTTTTGTTATTGGTAGCAATTATCTCTTTCTCCCCCTATTATATCTCTTGGATCCCCCTATTATATCTCTTCTATTTAATGTGCTCACTAGAATACCAATGACATAGGAGAGGATCAGCTTTCGAGGTACCTTGTGTTTCTTAGAGTGTAAAGTCTAACACTATTGATTTTCAGTATTTCTTTAATTACAGAGAACATGTATATATTACAAGGGTGACACTTATAGAAGGTTGGATTACAAAAGATTCTTTCCAAGGATAAGGAGGATCCATTCTAAGGGTAGGAGATACACACAATATAGGATATTGGGTTCCTAAAGATAGGAAATTCATGAGATATTGGGTTCCCAAAGGAGACTTGAATCCATATGTATCAATATAGAGAATCCTCTCCATTATTTATTTCAATCTTTTTTTTTTTGTCACATTATTTATTTATTTATTTATATGCAACCAGGTTGACCGTTTGTCCTCACCTCCAAGATAAAGCAACTCTCAAATCAATTAAGGTGCATTCCAATAATCGATTCCAACAGGTGTTTTTTGAAGGTAATACTCAGATTCCAATCGGTTTTTTTGAAATACTCAAAATCAATTATGGTGCATTTCAAGTATGATTGGTGTAACCCATAAACAGACCAAGTGTTCTCTATTTATAGTGGGTATGCCTTTGTATACTAATGGGTATACATTTACAGGTACCCAAACGTATACAAACAAGACTCTATGCATGGGAAGGTACATGTACTAATGCGTACTGGTGCATGTACAGATTCATATGTACATTGACAGTTGGGTTCATACAGGTACGTATACCATTGTGTCCCTTAGTCTTTTTTATAACTTAACCAAGAATCTAGTATTCTTTTGTTTCATTTTAGGAGAAACTTTTCCTTTCTCCTGTAGAGGACATAAGGTTCACCTATTATTCTAGGGTTCATAAACCCCTATTGGGTTTTAATATGTCCCCAAAATATTCTCTCGACAGCCTGCATGCATCTGAAGCCCCCATGGTGAATGGGTTCCCATTCTCTGTGTGCATAGTTAAAATTGGTCTTTCATTTTATATGCACAATATTTATGTTGATAGAAATACTTCAACAACTAGCGTCCTAAGGGTAACAATTTGATACCGGTATCGAATACTAATATTTTATCAAATTTCTAGATCAAAACCTTATCAAAGGAGATTCAATACGATTATGGTATGAAAAAAATATAATTTTTCCCTGCATAATATAGTTTCAGTATTTAAGGCAAAACCATTCAATATATACCGAAACCATATTGAATATTGAAATTGTACTGAATATAAAAATTGCATCAAATATTGTACCGAATTATCAACTATATATACATAAAAGGCAAAAATAAGACTAAAATATTGTATCAAAATCATACTGACACCATATTCTTACAGAATAAAAATCATATTTCACCGACTACATAATATCATATTGGCTGACACTCTTAAACTAGATAATAATAAATAAATAAATAAAACCTACAAAAAGTGGTCGTGCTACATTCATGGCAAATTTGACACACCAATGACCAAAGTTGACCCGGTGCCACCAATTACGATTCCTAACTCAATCCATTAGAAAGAGGGCTCTTGTAGAAACGCAACCCTAAAACGATGCAAAAGATAATGGAAAAACAAAACAAACAATGCACACAGATTTTACGAGGTTCGGCAAGGTTGCCTACATCCCCTGTGAGATGAGATCCTACTTCACTATCAATAGAGAATAGGGTTACAGCGCTCTTCCTCACACCTCTCCGTATTGCTTGCATTACAGAGAAAGAAACTCTCGCTACAAATATATAGCGAAAAAACCCTAATCCGAAAAGTACACAATTGCCCTCAAATAAAAAATTCGAGCAGGGGGCTGTGCCCCACTACACCCCTGCTATGCAGGGGGGCCTCCTGCCCCCTTGCAACCCCCACGGCCCGCTAACCGGCTAGCGGAACTGCCGTCCTGCCTGTCTAGGTATTGCACCAGTACTCCCTGGATTAAACTCCTGGATTAAACTGCGACGGAATACAAGACATCATACACCAACAATCTCCACCTTGGCTTGAATTCTGTCGTGCCACCTGTAAAGATAACTTGTAGATATCTTCATCATTGTGCCTCATTAGAGGTACAAACCCGCACCGGTTTGGTGCGTCCCTCATCTTCAACAATGAGTAATATTAATCAAGTCCAAACAGGACTCGAACTTCTCTGTAGCAACTGGCTTTGTAAACATATCTGCAGGATTGAGATTTGTATGAATTTTTCTCAAGTGAATACTGCCTTCTGACACAAGCTCCCTGATCTTGTGAAATCTCACATCATTATGCTTTGTCCTTGCATGAAACACCTGATTCTTTGCAAGATGTATGGTACTCTGACTGTCATAATATAACATTGTACCTCCTTGCTCCAACCCCAACTCACGAACTAGTCCAGCCAACCAGACTTCTTCCTTGGCAGCCTCAACTACTGCCATGTACTCTGCCTCTGTAGTGGACAATACAATTGTAGACTGAAGCATCGCCCTCCATGATATAGGTCCACCAGTCAATGTAAACACATACCCTGTAGTAGACCTCCTCTTGTCTAAATCACCAGCATAATCAGAATCAACATAACCTGTCAATTCTGTAGAACTTCCCTTGCCACTGAACATAACACTTATATCTTTAGTCTTGCTCAAATATCTAAATATCCACTTAATTGCATTCCAATGCTCCTTCCCTGGATTACTCATGTATCTGCTAACAACACTGACTGCATGAGACAAATCCGGCCTATTACAAACCATAGCATACATGAGACTCCCAGCTGCCCTAGCATAAGGGACTTGAGACATCTGCTCCACCTCCTCATGTGTTGTAGGGCATTCCCTTTCAGATAACTTGAAGTGGCCAGCTAACAGAGTGCTAACCGGCTTGGCCTTTTCCATATTGAAACGTTCTAGCACCTTTTCAATATTCCTCTTCTGAGTTACCCAAAGTTTACTTGCATTTCTATCTCTAAGGATTTCCATGCCAAGGATCTTCTTAGCGGCACTAAGATCCTTCATCTCAAATTCAGCACTCAATAAAAACTTCAAAGAGACTATATCATGTTTGTTCTTTACAGCAATGAGCATGTCATCAACATAAAGCATCAACAAAATAATGGAATTATCACTTAACACTTTATAATAAACACAACTATCATACTCACTTCTTGTGTAGCCAATCTTCATCATGTGGGAATCAAAGTGCTTGTACCACTGCCTAGGAGATTGCTTAAGGCCATAAAGTGACCTCTTAAGTAGACAAACATGGTCTTCCTTTTCCTGCACCTTGAAACCTTCAGGCTGCTCCATGTAAATCTGTTCCTCTAAGTCACCATGAAGAAATACAGTTTTCACATCAAGTTGTTCAAGCTCTAAATCATACATGGCCACCAAAGCAAGTAGTACTCTGATCGAAGTGTGTTTCACCACCGGAGAAAATATTTCATTGTAGTCTATCCCCTCCTTCTGTGCATAGCCCTTGGCTAGAAGTCTGGCCTTATACTTTCATGCTCCTTCTCAGATGTTGTCTCTTTCTTACGAAAGACCCATTTATACCTAATTATTTTTCTTCGCTTGGGTTTTTCCACAATCTCCTAAGTCTTGTTCTTTTGTAGAGATTCCATTTCCTCCATCATAGCTATCATCCATTTATCATATTGTGCATCACTCAAAGAATCATGATAGGAAGATGGATGACCTATACCTACAGTGAGGGCATAGGCAACCATGTCCTCAAACCCGTATCTCATAGGTGCTTTGTGAGTACGCTTCCCTTTACCCTTTGCCACAGTATAAGGAACTTCTACTGCTTCCTGTTGTCCTGGTAAGTCACTTGATGAGTCATTCTCTCTTGTTGTTTCTAACTCACTTAACTCCATCTACACAGTGGAACCTTCTTTATTTTCATCAACTGCTTGTGAATTGTAATTTGACTTCACTATATGAGACTCATCAAACACAACGTCTCTGCTAACCATAATTTTCTATGAACTTGGATCCCACAACTTGAATCCCTTTACACATTTCTTAAAACCAAGAAAGATACATTGCTTAGACTTTGAGTCTAACTTGGAACGCTGCTCACTCTCAACATGCACATAGGCTGGACAACCAAATATTTTTAGAATAGAATAATCTATTGGTTTTCCTGTCCATACCTCTTCAGGAATTTTACAATCAATCGCCTTTGATGGAGCCCTATTAATAAGGAAACATGCCATGTTCATTGCTTCTGCCCAAAATCTCTTGCTCAACCTTGCATTCAGCCTCATACTTCGAGCTCTTTCTAGAAGTGTTATGTTCATCCTTTCAACTATACCATTTTACTGTGGTGTCTTTGAAACCGTGAAGTGACGTGTGATCCCTTCAGCTTTGCATAATTCTAGAAACGACTTGTATGTGTACTTTCCTCCATTATCTGTTCTCAAGTATTTAATTTTCTTTACTGTCTTCCTTTCTACCTCAGCCTTCCATTTCTCAAAATTTAGTGAACACCTCACTTTTATGCTTCATGAAGTAGATCCAGACTTTCCTTGAGTAATCATCAACAAAGGTCACGAAGTATTCTGCCCCACCTTTAGATTTTGTTGTTGAAGGACCCCATACATCACTGTGTATATAATCAAGCACCCCTTTACTCTTATGTTTTGCAGTTTTGAAACTAACTTTGCACTGTTTCCCGAACACACAATACTTGCAGAAGTTCAGTTTACAAGTTTTTACTCCCTTCAACATTTTCCTTTTATGAAGCTCCATCAATCCTCTTTCTCCCATATGCCCTAACCGCATATGCCACAGATAGGTATCATCTGTATCAAATACTGCATTTGTAGTCACAGATGCTACATCTATAACTATGCTCCCTATAAGTCTGTATAGGTTTCCTGTTAGCCGTCCTTTCATGACAATCATTACACCCTTAATAACTTTAAGAACTCCGCCTTCTGCTATGTACTTGTAGCCATTTGAGTCAAGTGCCCCCAAAGATATTAAGTTTTTCCTTAATTCTGGTACATGTCTCACATTTGCTAAGATTTTTACTATCCCATCAAACATCTTGATTTTGATAGTGCCTATCCCAATGGTCTTGCATACAATATCATTCCCCATTAGGACAGACCCACCATTATATGGTTGGTATATATCAAACCAATCCTTATGTGGACACATGTGATATGAACATCCAGAATCTAAAATCCAAGAATCAGAAGGTTGATTCTTACCTGATGATATAGAGAGTACATCTCCATCATCTCCATCTGAACTGTCAGCCATGCTAGCTTCCTCAGATGCCTTATCTACACCTTTCTTTTTCAAGTCCGCCTTCCTCTTCAAGCACTCTCTCTTTAGATGACCTTCCTTCTTGCAATAGTAACAAGAGACCTTTGTCTTTGCCCCTTTTGATTTCGATCGACTCTTCCCAGATCCCTTCTGATTTGATCTCCCTCTTTCCTGCTCCTTGTCACCTCCGAAAAGACCTTCTCCTTGAGATTTTGTACTACTGGCCTTCTTCCTTGTATCATTGGACATGAGGGCAGTTGCGACTTCATCCATCTCAATGGTCTCCTTCCCATAAAAGAGAGTCATTATTAGGTGATCATATGATTCTGGGAGCGACGACAACAACAGTAACGCCTTGTCTTCATCTTTGATCTTAATCTCTAGGTTTGCAAGTTTACTTACGATCTGATTGAACATGTTAAGATGCTCTAATAGATCCGTACCTTCCTCCATCTGTAGAGAATACAATTGCTCCTTCACGAACAACTTGTTCGTTAAGGACTTTGTCATGTAGACGCTTTCAAATTTCGCCCATAACTGCGGTACAGATTCGATACCCACAACATATTGTAGGGCATCATCAGAAAGATTTAATCGAATAGCACTTACCGCCTTTTCCTCCATCTCTTCCCAATCTTTGTCAGTAATTTTTACAGGTTCCTTCGACTTCCCCAACAACGTTTTCGCCAAACCCTGCTGTATCAGAAGATCCTTCATCATTTGACGTCAGAGGGTGAAATTGTTCTTCCCATTAAATCTCTCGATATCATACTTGACATTCGATCCCTTCCCTGCCATCGTGATGGTAAACCCTAGAAAACGGAAGCCTAGAGCTCTGATACCAATTTGTAGAAATGCAACCCTAAAACGATGCAGAAGATAATGGAAAAACAAAACAAACAATGCACACAGATTTTACGAGGTTCGGCAAGGTTGCTTACGTCCCCGGTGAGATGAGATCCTGCTTCACTATCAATGGAGAATAGGGTTACAACGCTCTTCCTCACACCTCTCCGTATTGCTTGCATTATAGAGAAAGAAACTCTCGCTACAAATATATAGCGAAAAATCCCTAATCCGAAAAGTACACAATTGCCCTCAAATAAAAAATTCAGGCGAGGGGTTGTGCCCCCCTACACCCCTGCTATGCAGGGGGGCCTCCTGCCCCCCTTACAACCCCCACGGCCCGCTAACCAGCTAGCGGGACCGCCGTCCTGCTTGTCTAGGTGTTGCACCAGTACTCCCTGGATTAAACTGCGACGGAATACAAGACATCATACATCAACAGCTCTGTGGTTGAAATTTTCAGGTAAGTGGAAGTATTGATTGCTAAGCAAAGCAGTGTGGCTACGGTTGTCTTTATTTTACTATGGTCATGATTATGTTTAGGGGCCAAACTATATGAAATATGAAACAACTTTTGGGGTCTAAATCTCTCTATAAAAATGGAAAAAGGAGTAAGGGAAGGAAGGGAAACCAATATGATATTAAGTAGTCGGTGCAATATGATTTTTATTCAGTGTAAATACAATTTTTATTCTGAGCGCACTTCAATAGTAGTGTAACAAGTCATAATGGCAATTGAACGTTCACTTCAAGATGGCGCACTTACTTAAAGCGGGAGTGTAAGAATTCAAGGTGACAAATGATCCTTTTCACGATTTGTTTGGTATGTTTATCTAAGGGCTTTCTATGTTTGAACATCTTTACCTACTTTTGACCCAATGTTGTGCTTAAACTTGGTGTTGTAGATACTGTATTTTTACTTTATTTTTTTTATTTTTTTACACGTAGACACTGAATTTCGTACCTCGATTCAAAATGCATATTAGGATTTCAGAGAAAGAAGCATGTTTGCAATGGAAGCAGGACTTTTTTTCGTTAGAAGATCAGATTATATTAAGATATGGGAAAAAGAAAAAATAGAATACAAAAGCTAGAAGTGAGCCTCCACCTTCGGCAATGCCATTAGCAGAGGGTCACAACTGCTATCTCACAATAGTCAAAAATCTAAAGCGTAAGCACCCATCTATATCAGATTGCAACTCATTGGCAATATGAAGGGGGAGTTGCACATCATTACTATCGTTCCCTGACTTTACTGCTTCCTTAGTTAGGAAGTTTGCAACTGGGTTTACTTCTCTAGAGCAATGGGAGACTTTGTTGTTTCCTATTTTTCCACTCAACGAAAACAGGACTTATGCCAGCGAAATCCCATTTTTTTTCTCCGGCGAAAACCATAATTCATCGGAGAAATCCTTTTGGCCTGGCTACAAATAGCTGGCCAAAAGGGCGGAGAGTAAAAAGAAAGATAAAAGAAGGAATGAAAAGGAAAAAAAAAAAAGGTATAATTAAATAGTAGAAAAGGCCCCCAAAAGAGTCAAACCTCTCTCGGAATACAAAAGGAGTGCCAAAATGCTTTATAATATGATCAAATAAGCCCTAATTTTGTGTTGTTATAATGCCACTTTTATCAAAAATATCAATTTCAAGTTATTATATCGTTTTCTAAAAAGAATATGTTTTCATGCCCTCCTAATATCATTATGTTGCCCAAAAGAGGTGTTCGAGAGGGTCTGGATACCGATTGATTCCCGGAGGTCAAGTTATTCAGTGTTTGATTTGCTAATGAGAGAGAGAGAGAGAGAGAGATGTTTCATAGACAAATGAATATATAAACCATTAAGAGTCCATATTTTATGGGTGTTACGTCAATATCGCTAGCGCTTCCCCCTTATGTCATTTATAGGTCATATTATTATTACCTGTGAGCTGCCTGTCATTCTTTTTTAATCCTTTTATTTTTTGGTACATAGAATTTCATTCAGAGGATGAGGGAGAGTTGCACATCGGGGGAGTTATGCAAACCATTTTTAACCACAGAGAGGAAATTGACCAATTTACCCTACTTTCAATGGATAAGGACTTCCTAGCTTGAGAATCAGCAACACAATTTGATTTCCTAGAGATAGGAATAAAAATACAATCTTCGAACTGCAAAGCTGTGTAATGGATGTTCAAAATATGTCGAAATGGATCATTCTTCAAAACGGATTAAGAATTCAAGAAAAAACAAGTTTCTTGTTGATTTTTCTTCCATAGTCTCTTCCACCTATGACCTATCATAAATTGAGAAAAATTTTCATATGATGCATTCTGTTCAACCAATCTTAATTTTTTCTCTTGTCTAGTGCTATTTCATGTTTATTCTTTACTTTAAAATTACAATAAGTCTGAATTTAATTAATTATTTTTTTCCTATTGGATCAAGACAATTCAATTATCTAAACTCTAAAGAGAGTTGAGGAAAATTTTAGCTGATCCCAAAAGTTTAAAGGTGATGGGAGAATTATGGGAGGATAGAGAAACCATGAGTAGATTCTTTTCCATACTAAGTCATAAAAGGAAGGATTGTAAACTGATTGAATATTGATCAGATACTTATTGAATGTGATAAGATCTGAATATTCTTTGATCAGATATGGATACCTCTAAATGAATACGGATGCATATCGAATTTGCATTTTTCTGACTTGTGTAATCAGGTCCCTCCCCCTTCCCCTCCTGGTGAATACAAGTCGTTCTTAATCCATCTTTCTAAATTATCTTCACTCTTTTCCTCATTCTCTAAAACCTGTCTAACTTTAAGAACCCTCAAAATCATCAATTGATTATCTAATTGACCCGAATAATTATTTTTCGGATAATTCGAATTCATATCCGAATACCCTTTAATCAAATACCGATAAGAATTGAATTTTAATTTTTGGCTATACATTTACATCCCTAATAAAAAATTATGGACTCCACACATGTATTTTTTTTTTTTATTATCTATTATGAAAATGGGGGATCCACATATCGATATCATTTTCAGACCACTAATTGGTGACATTACACAAATTCCTTCCCACGCTACAAATACATTATCTCTTAAGATATTTCTTCATCGATAATTTAAGATGAAAGATTTTGATAATTTCAGATATTTCTTGGAGATTAAATTTACTCAGACATTTTTTTGCTTAAGATCAGCAAGAGTATATTAATAATAAAAAAGAGAGAAACAAGCCGAAGCCATACAAAAGAATTCCAGACTAAACAAAATTTAGTCAGACATTATTCAAAAAATACATTACATAAAATTTTACCATTTTTCACAAGCTATGTATGATGAGAAGACAATTTGAATCTCCAAATAAGCCGAAAGACAATAAAATCCAGCTCCATTCTGCCAAGAGTTCAAATGGTCAAGATATCATCATTATTGTAGGTAAATAACATCTTAATGGATTTTGAAATGGATGCAGTTTTCTAATTTTTTTATTGTAGTTTAATAAAATAATTCTTTTTATTATTATATAATTTTATATTAATTTTTATCAAATGCCATAAAATATTTTACAGAGAGACTAGTGTAATCTTAATGATTGTCAATCAGACTAACACGTTTTTCCATTCGTACAGGCATGGATGGATATTGCTTAATGACTATCACTAAAAATGCACTTATTTTCAAAGGAGGTATTCAATGTCTTTAGATATTGTAGTGAAAGACTTACTCTTTCGATAAAACATTTCTCACTTAATAGGCTCGAGACTTCTTTTTTTTTTTTTTTTAAATGGATAATTTATTGAGAAAGAAGAAAAAAAAAACCAGCAAACAACAAACAAATCACAGAGCAAGCCACGAGGCCCCACCTTCGGCATAGCCATCAGTAGGACCTAGGGCCGCTCACTACATAAATCTATACGAGGGTCTAGAAGATTCATCTCTCGCCATCATATCAGAGATATGGCCTGGAAAAACGTCATTGACTGTCGAGCATCTTGATTTTGCAGCTTTCTTAGCTAGGAAGTCTGCCACCGAGTTCCCTTCTCTATAGTTGTGAGTGATTTTCCATGTAATACTTCCCAGGAATTGCCTTAGATGGTTCCATCCCTGCATAGCCATCCATGGAATTTTTCCCTGATGAATTGACATAACCAAAGCCGCTGAATCTGATTCTACCCAGAGGAATGGAATAGCTAACTGTTTTGCTTTCATGAGACCATGCATTAGACCTTCTAATTCTGCTTTATAATTTCTTTAATCCCCAAATATATGCTGCAAGACCAAAGACACCTGCCATTATGATCTCTCATGATTGCACCTACACATGCATTACGAGGGTTCCCAAGAGAGCTTCCATCAAAGTTTAGCTTGACCCACCCCGTAAGCGGTTTGCACCAATAAACTTCCAGGGGGGTTTAATGCCCGCGCTAAGAATGTTCAGACCCAGTCTCCTGCAACAAAGAATTTCATTCATGGATTTGATTGATGTTTTCACATTAGGCTCGAGACTTCTCTGTTTCTAAGTGATCAAAAAAAAGTCTTTCGTAGAAAATCCACATCTGTTTCGAAGAGGTCAAAGTCTTTGTTTCTTGAATAAACAAACATAAAATCTTTGTTTTGAGGGAGTGATATCTCTTACCTAGTTGAATCAACAAAAATAATTTTTTTTAGAAAATTACATTCTCAACTCATGTACTATGCTCTTATTACAAATCATCCCCTGTGCTTTCAAAAATTACATCCCCCTCCCCTATAATTTGTTAGATTTTACTAGCAGACCAACTCCGTTAAGAAGTTTATATTGTTAAGTTTGTCCAATATTTTTATAATACCCATATTATTCTTCTATAGTGTGGTTTGACTTTTTCACCCTTTCAAAACAAGATCCTGATATATATTATAGATCTTTCCCACTTCAACCCACCCCCTTTGTGTTTTCCTTATCTTTACCATCTTCGGCAAA
Organism: Macadamia integrifolia; assembly: GCF_013358625.1. Lineage (NCBI taxonomy): Eukaryota > Viridiplantae > Streptophyta > Magnoliopsida > Proteales > Proteaceae > Macadamia > Macadamia integrifolia. Next base: position 27,870,151 of record NC_056557.1, on the reverse strand, counting down.
TGTCAAACGTCTAACTAAGTGCAAAACTCAGTCTACCTCTTATCTGGGGATGTTTGAGTAATAATCGATTATAACCGGTGATCTTC